>NC_143410.1:4789396-5091637 GCF_059467195.1 Physcomitrium patens
GTAGGAGTGTCTACAATTGGACCAAAGACTTTCTTCTTACGCAAAGAGGCATACTCCTCCTCAATAGCAGTTTTTTTATTTTGAGCAATCAGAGCGACCCATCACCTCCTTGATGGTTTGAGGTTTAAGATCGTCTTTCTTGCAAGAAAAGGCTTCTATAATCATACATGCAAATGATTAATCTACCGTAATAGATGGTCCATTCCAAATATCATCTATAACACAATACAAAATAGATAATTCTTTACTCAACTTATTCTTATTCCTTCCAATTTCAAGATTGTTTTTCACAGGAATTGAAGGTATATTATGTATGGATATATCATCATGAATTGGTAGTCCAGCAAGATGAGTTGCAATTTCTTGAGAAATAATACTAGGATTAGGCAATATTATAGTTTTCTTCTTACATGGTTGCTTATCTAGTCCACGAGTTCTTTTAATTGTTGTTGTTATAACTTGACGTATTATAATCAATGGCATTGCAATCTCAGTATGTGCATTCTGAGCCTCATTAATAGGAATTCTTGTAATTCTAGGTGCATCATTAAAGCTATCAGGTGTTTCATCTGCAATCCGTTTTAGATACAAAATCTTAGCAACTTCAATTTTTGCCAAAGATGTCCTACAATTGGGATTCATTGTAAACATTTTTGAGGCTTCAAATACGAGTATTTTATTTCTTTGTAGATTAGATACTCCTCCTTGAAGAGATGAAAATATATTTTCTTCAAAACGGCAATTTTGCAAATGTACACGTAATAATGTGCCATTTGATGGATCAACAATACAAATAATGCTTGGTGAATCAAAACCAATATATATGCCTTCTTGTCGATCAACTCTAATAGTACATCATTGAGGTTCTCGTATTGGAATCCAAGCATAGCAATCAAATACTCGTAAGTAAGATACATTTGGAACCCGACCCAAAATGAGTTCATGTGGTGAAACAATTTCAAGAGAAGAAAGGCGGAGGCATATTAATGTTGCAGTATGTAAAACTGCATGATTCCACGTAGATGTAGGTAAATTTGCGTGAAGGAGGAGTGGTCAGGTAATGAATTGTATACGCTTTATAAATGACTCTGCAAGTCTATTTTGAGTATGTTCATATGGAACACAATATGTCAACTCAATTCATGTTGCAGTATAATAGTCTTCAAAAGACTTTGATGCAAATTCTTTTGCATTATCCATATGCAATGTTTTTATAGGATAATCAGGGAAATGTCCTGAAAAACAAATAAGCATAGATATAAGATTGGCAAATACCATATTTTGAGTTGATAATAAGGAAACATGTGATTGTTTACCTGATGCATCAACAAGGACCAAAAAATAACAAAATGGTCCCAATATTGGATTAATAGGACCACAAATATGACGATGCAATCTTTCAATTATTGGTGGTAATTCTTAAGGGAGTTTCCAAATTGAAGGCCGAGTAATCATTTTACATTATACGCATGCACGACATAATTCTATAGTCTACATCCACATGCTATAAATTATGCCCAATTGTACATGGAATGATCTTTCTAAATAATGTAAATCTTGGATGTCCCAATCGTCCATGCCATAGAGAAACACGACTCTTTGTGATAAATGATGCAAAATTAAATTTAATGGGAGGCAAAATCATAATTCAATATAAACCATTTTCTATAGCAAAATCTTTTTCAACAACTTTATGGTTCTTCACAAGAACCAAAACCTCTCTTCTATTTAAAATGGCAGTCGAGAAGTGATAACCATTAATATGCACATCTCGATAGCTGATCAGACTCCAAAGTACTAAGGGTGCAAACATCGCATGCTTATATTTTATGATGGAACCCGCAGGTAGTTTTACTATTGTTGTGCCCTCTTGGAAACAAAACGCATTTGCTCCAGCCATGGTCATCATATTTTTATTTGCCAAGTTGAAGATTTTTCAATAAAAAATCGTCCATCTTGCAAGATAGTATGTGTTGTTGCAAAATCAATGAGCGCATCATTTAATTCATCATTAGAGGTTTTGTCATTCATATAAGCCTCTAAGTCATCAACACCAATTGAATCCATTGATGCATCTATGGTATGAACTTCACAAGCCTTAGCTCGTAGTTTCTTATTTTCTTGGAATATTTTAATAAAATATTTTGAAATACAGCATGCATATACTAAATGTCCAATCATTCCACACTTATAGCAAAAATACATCTCTGATTTTTTTTTTCTACTATAATTAATAGTAGAACGTTTATTCTTTCCATATATGTAGAAATAGTCATGACTATGATTACTCTGATACTTATGAGATTGTTTTCTATGTTTATATAATTTTTTCTTAAACTTTGAAATATTAAGTGCATGAAATTTTGGAATTGTAGTTCCAATAGGACGAGCTTCTACATTGCACAAGAATAGCTCATTTTGCTTCCCTGCAAGAAGTAGATAGGACATGAAATCACAATGACTCTGAAATTTCATGTTCTTCTTTTGTTGGGCAAGCACAGCAGATACAGGAGGAAATGTAGAGAGAGTTTTTCAATCATTTCTTCTTCACAGATGCTTTGTCTACATAATCGTAATTGTGAGATAATATTATATATTTCACTATTGAAAGCATTTAAATTTAGAAAATCCAAGACATATAAAGGTATCCAATTATAACGTGGAAGGAAAATGGTTCTTTGATGATCAAACCTAGATTTAAGATTCTTCCAAAGTTCTATAAAATCTTCCATTTCCAAATATTAATATTGTAATGTAGATACAAGATGACAACGAAGGAGAAGAAGTGCTTTGCAATGAATATCAGGAAGAATAAAAATACTTATTGTAAGAGATTCTTCAAACATAATAGCATCAAAAAGTTGTTCTACAAATAAATTTGCTTTTGCCATTTTTGTCCATAATAGATGATTATTTCCATCTACAATCAATGGTAGAAATAAAAGAGCTTGAAAATGTTGAGATGCACTTGTAATAGTTGGAATCATAGTAGAAGCAGTTGAAGATGTTGAAGCACTCATTATAAATAAATCTATAAAGAAAATACAAGATCAAGTAGAAAAGTTGAGTAAAATATACCTTAAAGTATAAAATCAAATAAAATGATAAACTTGAACTTGAAAAATAAAAATATTATTATTATTATTATTATTATTATTATTATTTCTTAAACAAGAATGTAGATTAAGGCAGTAGAATAGCAGTAGGATGGCGGCAGGGTGGTAGTGGTAGGGTCAATGGCACTTTGGCGGCTATTTGGCAGTAGGCATAGGATGCAACAAGGAGCAGGCTGGAGTAGAGTTGGCCTGGATCAAGTATTCTTAGCAAGCAAGGCAGAGAATGGAACAAGTGATCTAAACAAGCAGCTAATGTATGAGGGACCAGCAAGAAGAGCAGCAAGATCATGATGTAGACACTGAGCAAGAGTAGCAATAGGTTTGAAGAGTTAAGACTAGAGCAAAAAAAACAAAATGTGATAGTATGTAGAAGAGAGTTGTGCTGATAATGTATTGAGAAAGTTTAGAAAGACACAAGAGTAGTAGTAAGTAATACACGCACACAAAGAGTAGTAATAAGTCATATACACAAGAAGGTTTCTAAGGAGAGAGAGCTTCACACATAAAAATCTATTGATCTGGTTGTGTCTCGTATACAAGAAGAGAAAAGAGAAAGAATAAACAATTCTTCTCTACTAGATTCTAAATACTCTAGTTATAGTATTAACTATAGTCTGTAGTAAATATTATGGAGAGCACCAACTACATTTAATGCTCTCAATAATTTCAAAGCCCCTAATGGTTCTTGAGATTAGAGTGGTAAATATAGAATAAGCTTCACTTTGGCAACAAATGTATTGTAACATTTATTGATGTTGATATTGTGGCAAAAGACATAGATGACTCAAACTTGCTTCTACTAACAACATGAGTTCTTATGCTTAAGAAAGGTATAGGTCATCTCTATTCTTACACAGCTGCTATTAAAAATATATTTTTTTAATCTATGAAAAGCTAGGTAAAAAAAACACTATAGTGTTGGAGACAGCTAGAGCTACAATTTGGAGGAACTCTATTGTAACATCACCTTATGGTTTATCAATAGTTAAAACATGTTCTGATGATTGAAAAAACCACTTTTAAAAACTACATTAAACAAATCAATGATTTACTTGGACTACTTGATTACATGAATGATTGTACTAAAGAAATCAAATTCATACACATTATTTTTGAATGGATTTTTTTTATAACTAGTGAATATTTATTTCTATTTTTGATAATAAATTCTCTATGAGGTTCAAATATATCTATTTAAATCTAGTCTCCCACATACAAACTAAAAAAAATTAGACATAAAGTAGAAAAGATGACATCTTTAAAGAGGTACTATTTGTTGCACTCTTCTCTAAATTTAGAGACAAACATCATTGCCAAGTTGCTCAGTAATAATTAGAGATATATTATCAAGGATGTAAATTTTTAAAAAATCTAAAAAATAATATACTTATATATTATTGAAAAAAGAGAAAATAAGTATATATATATATATATATATATATATATATATTTTATGAGACAAAAAAGAACTAAAATAACTATTATTAAATATAAAAAGACTTATAATTCTTAAAACATGACTAGAACAGAAGAAAGATATTGAAAAGATTGAAGATAGTCTTTGACTTACCTCTATATATATATATATATATATATATATATAGATATATATTAGTTATAAAAATGATCTTATAGAAGCTTCTAATGAATCACAAGGCTTATGTCTTAAGCATCAAGTTGTAGGTTGTTTTGAATTCAATTTCCTAAAAGTAAGAAACTTGTAGAACAAATTCAATGGAATTATCTTTCTAATATATTTATATTTACTTCTAATTACTTCTATTTATTTAAGTAATATTAATAAAACTTGGATTGGATAAATAGAATAATTAATCATGATATCTTCTTTGAAGATATTTCAAATTTTATTTTTGGATAATATACCAATATAAATTATTTTGATTATTGGAAAGCTTGTCATTAACTAGAGTTTATATATTTTACCTTGCATGAAGTTTAATTATATAATTAAATAAATAATATTCTATTTTTTTATAATAAAACTAAAATAAAATAAAATGTGCTATTATAAATAGCTAAAAAAGTTACCTATATGCATTAATTGTTATTAGATCTTCACACACTACCAACTCTCAAGATTTTATTTGAGTCTAAGAATAAAAAAAATCTATTCAAACCTTTTCTAAGTTGACTATTTTGATAATTCAAGACTTCCATCTTTATTAGAACAATCAAAGCAATAATGTTTTGGGCCGAAATCCTACATTTCATTCTCATAACAAGTAGATAAAGGTTAAAAAATAAAAAAATAAAATAAATTATGAAAGAATTTTTGAAAGAGAAGTGTCTCTTAAATATATTACTAGAGATGAATAACATACAAATAGTTTTATAAAACAAGCATATTGACAAACCTTTGAGAAAATATAATTTTTTTATATTAGAATCTAATCTCATTTAAAATAAATTGATAAAATTTGCACTCAAAAAGTTCTCTTTTGTTCTATTTTAGAATGGATTTCATATACTTCTTTTCTTTAACTCAAGGTTTTGGACATAATTGTCTACATACTTGTACAACTTCTACTATTATTCTAAAGATGTGTATTGCCGAATTCAAATACTATTCTACTATTTGACATCTGTTTTATACAATACTAATAATAGGCTTAAAATTATAAATATATAGTAGATTAGAATTTCTTATAATTTTCATGAAGCTCTTTGTCTTTCTTCTTAAAGATCTTTGATGATTTGGTCAAATAGAGGTGCAAAAAATTATTGACTTAATAACCACTTCATTTATTTTAGTAGCAATGAGATATCTATAATAAATTATTTATTTTTTAGATAATTTTAGTTTTATTTTACTTAATTTTTCTTTGCACTATCAAATTTAGATCTTACATTTGTTATATTGATTGGTATAATTGCACTTTAGCTCTTAATTGTCTTTTTATGTATAGTTGATTTGGCCACATTGATAACTTAATGACTAGTATAGAATTGACAATAGAGTGAAGCATTTTAAGTTGTATAAAAAAATGACTTTTTTATTTATTAGAATTCTCTTGCTTTTCTTATTATCAACTCAATTTACATTAATTGAATAGCAATGAGAAATAAGATCTAGTCCAAGTAAAGAAAGATAAATCATAGTAAGAAACTTAGAAATAATTAGATCATAACAACTTACAAAAATTATATTAAGTACAATATGCATGAATATATCATATATGCATTCAAAAAAAAAAAAAAAAAAAAAAAAAAAAAGGTAGAGTATTTATTACTTTTAAGTAAAAATAAAAATAAAAAATAAATAAATCTAAATCATTTATTAATAAAGATTTTAAAGAGTGGTTGGATAGATACATAATAATCCTACTACCTATAGATCCTTAAACTTCCAAAAAGAGTTTATGATTTTTTTTTTAAAAAGAATCCAAAGAATCAATTAAAAGTAAAAAGATAAAAGTACATTAAGAATGATTTATATATAAGTTAGAAGTAGGAGTACATAATTGTGAATTCTTATAAGGTGTAATGTGTGATTTAATATAGTTGAATGTTTATCCAATATATATATATATATATATGGCTTTTAAAAGTTAGGTGACAGGAGTTAGAGTATAAAGTACTAATTGTCACATTATATAGAGCATTGTCAGTTTTACAAGAAATAATTGACAATTATGTGTATACTACACTAGTAGGGTGATACTAAATAAATTGCTAGTTTAAATTCTAACACCACTAAATACTAATGCTATAATTATAATAAACTTGTTATCTAGTAGTTTATAATCTAAAATTTAGTAGGCTATATAAACCAATAATAATATCAAGATTCTTTAAAAAAACAAAGATTAAATTAAAATAAAAAAATATGCACACTTCAATGTATACTAAATAACTTCAATAAAATATAATTACTATCACGTTTATTTTTTATAAATTAATTTATCAATGATATATATATATATATATATATATATATATATATATATATATATATATATATATATATATATAATTCATAGATATTATAATTTTTTTCATGCATAAATATTGTTAAAATAATTTTGAAGCAATGCAATATACCAATTTGGATTTTTACAGGAAGGTTTTTTTTAGTATGTATTAAAGTTCTTAATGTTGTATGTAGTTCACATGTACTTCTACACCAAAGCAAAAATTATAATTATAAAATATTGGATATATATTGAATCGTGTTTTACAATTAATTTAGGGTAAGAAATCATAAATTTCTTTGTACAATAAATTATTTCAATATTAGATTGCTTGTACTTCTTTGAATGAAAGTGAATTTTATTATCTATACTAACACAAGCAAAGAGTCTTGTATTAAGTGGTTACAATCCAATCTCTTCAACCTTGTTCTTTCTTAATATTTCAACACCATATGCACATGCTAGTTATAATCTTTTATTGACATCACTAAAAACCTATTACATTCATTTTTCGTGCAATTTGTAACTTTTTTTCAAAAGCTCCTTTAACCATTTAATTTTATCAGTATTCCTATTTCCAGTGAATTTGACCAGAATATAAAAAAATCCATGAACCTGTTCACAGTATCATAGATATAGTGAACACAAAAAAATAGTTGTTCTGGGATAATAATCTTACCAAAGACACAATGTTAATTAAGCATTCCAAATCTGCCTTTGTCTCGTTTAGTAAGAAAACTAACATTTCATAACTATTTCCTTGATTTCAAATATTCTCCTTCAATTGGACCTTAGATTTCAAATTTCCTTTTTTGGTTCAATAAATGTGGTGTCTCTGAGGTTGATGCGTTCCCATACATCATTCGCCTATACTCAAATGTATCAGCGCAGTATAATCAGAATATTCAATTGACGTCAAATATTTATGGCACTTCTCTACAAGACAATTTTTATTTTTATTTTTATTAGGTGATGAAAATTCATAAGCTTGTTTTTGCACAGACCTCCCATGCCCAAACCAACACCATAGTGTGAGTTGTTGGCGGACACCCAACTCTAAGAAAGAATCGAGTCCTTAATGTCTCCTCCATCCGAAAAGGTTTTCAGGATCCAGAGTGTCTGAAAACGTGAAGCTTAGCATGTTAGCACAGCATAAAATTATTATCACAGAACAAATCTATTGTGGAATCGGAAGTTGCAGTAAAAGCAGCTCACTTCATGAGAAAATAACGAAGTAGCATGCATTGCAGCAAACATCCGAAGCTTCGATCATTCATCAGCTACACGACATTGCCACCTGCAGATAGATACATTCTTAGAGTGACTTGCAAGAGTTTTACGTTAAGATAAACTACATTCTTCGTATTCATTATTGATTACAAAACTCTGAGAGAAGAGTCTCCACTCACCGCTGAGGTCTTTCATTGGCAAGATCCTACACGACAAAAGGGAGACAATCCATGGTTGCTATCAACACCACATACAAGTTGCGTCCCATTGTGCTTACGAAGGTTTCAATGAACAATGCATTGCAAAGTTCGGCATTGTTCATAGAAACCTCTTCCCAAAAACTCCAGGTTGATTACCGAAATCATGCTCACTCAACCATGCATGAGCTCGTACTCAAGACCTTGCACGTTTATCACCGCATTTGGGTCGCCACCAGCTCTCAAATGAGCCCGCCCCGCATTCAAAAACCGAGCAACAGATGATTTGACGAAGAAGTTGGCTTCAGCCACCGTCATTCGCTCACCGGCAGCTTTCATCATCTGACCTCCGTTTAGGGATGCAGCTAAGAGAACAAGCTCGGATTGAAATTCTGTGAGGGGAGCTGCTTCGTTCACTGCTGTGTGGCGTAACGAGTATGGTGGACTTGCTAGCGTTGCGGGAGTATCCTTCCTTGGCATTGTTTGCTGCGTCACTAAATGCTCGAAAGTGCCAGCCCACGCCTCTCGTGCCGTCAAGTGGGAGGAAGGTAAATTGAACAGCTTTCTAACAGTTGCAGGAATCGACGAGTGCTCGTACTGAGAGAAGGGCGCCGTGGGTCCTTTTGCTTTGTGCTCCACTGCAACAATAACCAGCCGATGCAAAAAATCTCAACCAACTTCTTTTACCCGACTGTGTAATCACGAAAACGAGGAGAAGATTGACACTCACCGAAGCCTTTCTGGATCCATGGCGAGATGGCAATCGTCGGGACTCGGACTCCCAATCGATCGAAAGTGAAGTTGTATATCCCTGCCACGCCCTCGATTCCATCAGGGCTCGGAACTCCCGTCACAGGCGTCGGCACATGGTCGTAAAACCCGCCATGCTCGTCATAAGTAATCACAAGCAGCATCTCTTCCCACTGAGGACTTGCTCGAAGCGTCTCATAAACTTCCTTGAGCAGCATTTGCCCTTGAGAGACGTCATGCGAAGGATGGTCATCGTTGGCAGGACTGTTCCCCACGTCGAAGTACCGCTGCTCAATCACTACATAGTTTGGCAACTTCCCCGCGGCGGCATCAGCCTTGAAGTGAGGCTCATAGTCGATGAAATTTGCCGAGAATTTCGCCAGGCGCATGTTGTTATAGAAGAGCAGCGTCGGGAGGTTTTGGTAGTAAACACCGAAAGTGAGGCCCGCGTCAGCTATGTCTTCCATGATGGTGCGCTGAGGAAGTCCCGCTGAGAGAATGTCCTCGTTGTTGCTAATCAGACCGTGGGAGGTCGCAGAATGCACGAACAACCGGTTGGGTTGCGTCGAAGACGGGACCGAGGCAAACCACCGATCGAAAACCGCAAACTCCATGGCCAGGGCGGTGGTCACGGGCACCACCTCTGGACGAAACGCTCGCATCACATTCTTCGACATTCCAGGGAGCTTTGACTCAGCATTTGTGGCAAACCCAGACATCGGCGGAGGGTCAGCGAATTTCCTCTCGGGACCAAAGACTTGCTCCTCGATTGCTTGGTACGAATGTCCAGGGTCTGGATCCACAAACTCCGCCGTGTCGGACACGTACAGCGTGCGTCGCCCTGTCTGGCCATCATTCAGGACATTGAACTCCGCTCCACTCAGCCCGTCAATGTTAGGGTTCCGCCGATTCAAGTACCCAAGCATATGATCGAACGACCGATTCTCCATCACTAGAACTACGATTGTCTTGACAGGCCCACTAATGGTGTGCGCCGGATGCACTGGACGAACCGGCCACACCAACAAGTGCAGCAAGAGGAACGGAAGGAAGAACTTTCTAGCGCGGAACGCCATCGCTGTGACCTGCTGCAAAACTTCGAAGCAATCAAGTTCACCATCATGGCCACGGCTAAATTTTCACAGAAGCCAGTAAGACAAAAATCGAGGTGCACGCAGTAGGAAACTTCCTTGCCTGAAGCGGATTTGTGTGATTCTAGGGTGACTAGCACTGAGGACGAAAGCGTTACGTACAGCAGAGCTTCATGTCCTGCACGCAAAGCACAAGCAACTCCTGAATCAGAACGGCGGTGGGCGAGCAAGATTCTTCACCAATCCTCGTTTTCTCGAAATTCGACTAGCTTTCACGATAAGAACCACTATATAGTTCGACCGAAATGGGGCAGCTCGGAAACTGTGAACATCAGCGACATGAACGACTGCTCCTCTCACGGCTCAACCTACCTCTCACCTACTCAAACGTCTCACTCATCTCCCAACCCCCATTACAGTTAACCATCACTTTATCTTCACCAGTTCTAACACCCCGAGCAGCTCACATACGATTTCAAGCTGAACCCAAGTTGGGAAATTCTTTGTTAACACGCTGCAGAATCAGACACAGGCTGGGCCATGAAGCCCAAAAGACTAGCTTACCCGTTCAGCATTACACTGCAAACCCACCTGAAAACACAGTTCAGCTAAAAAGACCAGCTCCTGTCTTCACTGAAAAGCTGTAGCTTATTCGGAGGGGGGGGGGACTTGCATGCATACAACAGATATGAAAACCTCGACAGACCGGGCCGCTTCATGAAGACAACCGTGAAGGATTTTGAAGCAAAAAGAAAGAAATATCGGGGTACACCCACACACGGAGGGATATGAGTGTCGATGTGAATCGGTCCCGGGTGGTGGTTATTATCAGCGCGAGGTGATGGCGTAAGGCCTGGCGGCTGACTCCAGTGAAACCTTTTTTCAGAAAAAAGAAGCATCGATAAAGACACGAACCGATCATCTACATTGCAGCTGCAGCAGCATCATGGTGTGCACCGCGTCGTCGCTTTGTAGTCCATTCCTTTTGCTATCTGTGCCGCAGATCTATCAATGGACTGATGGCACATTTACTGTACAGCTGCTGCACTCAATTTTGACGCGCTCTCACGCCCTATCTAGATTGCATGCGTCGTTCTGATTTAATCATTTCAAGCTCCTCTGGCTACATTTCCACAGCAGATGGACAACTCTCATTCTCCATGCAGAATGTTGTTTTATTACAAAACTCACACTTGGGGGATGATGAGTTGAATCGTAGTGGATTTAGTGGGTTAGACTCTTGCTGAAGTGTGGTGTTTTTCTTTTTTCTTTTTTAACGTGATTTGAAATACTGTTAATGAGCATGAGTTTGTGAGGTCGGTTGGAGTCGTGAATCGCTTGGGCTCCATAAATGTGGAGAATGAATGTTTGGTCCAATTTAATGGAATTGGCGGCTGGAACGGTAGCATTATTCTTTGGTGTTCATGCATGAAGTGGAGTCGTTGGGTTTAATGGGCCACAAATACAACAGTTCTCGTGTGGTTTGAATGGGGCCTATAAGGAAAATTGTCACCAGCCTCTTTTAGATGTAGATAACATTGCTTGAAACACATGTTGATAACACATTTAATGACTTGAAATGCTCAAATTGCATGTTCCAACCCTGTTTTGTTGTATATAGGTGCTAATTTCACGCTTATACACTGTGGGTTAATAATTTCCTAACTTTAACTGTTTCATATTCTTGAATTTATGCTTTTTCTCTTTCTTTTCTTTTCAAAAAAATTAAACATTATCTAAAAGCCTTCTCATGAGAACTCTGAAGATAATCAGTTGTGAATCTCTGATCAGTAAAAATGAAGAATTCTACACAGTGCCCTTGTTTGTTCAAATGAGTGGCTGAAAGGTAAAATGATGTAATTAAAAAAAAAAATTAAAGAAAAACATATTGTGGTGATTAAAATATAAACTCTTAATTACAATCTTTTCAAGACAACTTTGTCCATCACAGTGATATGCATTGTTTGGTACAATGAAATAAAAGTTGTTGAATATTTTTTGGTTAAGATATTACGGCTTTTGAACTTTCTACTGTGTATTAATTGTCAAAATTGACTTAGCTTAAGTTGAATCAAGTTTAAGCCGATATTTGAGTTCATGTCAAATTATTTGACTTTATATATGGAATTTGAAGTTCCAGCAAGATGGCCATCAAATTAGCACCTGCAAATACATGTGAAGAAACTCCAATATAATTTGGTAAAGAAAAAGGAAAAGAAAAAACAATCAGAAAAAGTAATTGCAAAATACTGAAGAAAAGCCTCCTGATACATGTAAAAAATAGCATTGTAAGAGCTTTCTGGGTGTTTATTAGAAATTCATACAATGTGAGACTTTTGTTGTATTTTTTATTTGAGGATTGACTAACACATCTTAAAATGGCTCACCTTTTCTTTCATTTTGCCAGAATGATACAAATTTTGTATGTGTTGTTAATTCTATTTTTTACTCCATTGCTCATATGCTATACGGTTATCAATATTAATAACAATGTTCCATTGTGCTTGAGTGACACCTCAGCATGACAGAAAAATACAAAGATTACAATTAGCAGTTGCAACAAAATAATATCAATGATAAGTCATTAGTAACAGAATTCCAAGCATTTTGGAAAAGTAATATTTTGTGATCATGCTGTGCTGTCAGTGATTCTCAAAATCATATTGGACAATAAATACATGCATGTATTCAATAGTCTCATCAAAGTGTTCAAGCCAACTTCCTCATATCAAAATTCTTATTTTACTGCAATATTTTTTTATTGTGATGTTATTATTCTAATCTGGGTTGTGACCTCATTGGCTTGAATTTACGATCATAAGCTGCTACGTCAAATAAACATATCAGTAAATTTAATGAGAAATTGAGTGATGTCTGTTGTAAACTTTTTTGTTTGATAAAACTGCGTATAATGTTTTATTAGGAATTCGCATTTTCTTTTCGGAAAGTTAGCGCTACAAGTCCTAATAATGTCCCTTGAGTGAAGTGATTCACCATCTTCATTTCGCTTCAAAAAAGCACTGAATTCAAGTGAGATAAAAGATTGGCATAAAGTGGGTGCTTCAGACGCGTGGGAGAAAAGGAAGGATGTTGATACTTTACAGCAATTTGTCAGACTTCGACGGTGACAGTCTGATCACGCTTTAACCAGTTTAATGAACTCACCGAGAGATGTACAAAGAACCTCGTTTTATAAACACCATTACTCAACACTAATGCTATGCTGAGATTTTTTGATATTGACTTTTCCTACTGAAATTTGTATTAAAGTCAAAAGCTTGCTCCGGGCAACTAAGGTTTTGGTGATGCCGTTTTGCTCACGTGATGAGGTCAGCCTCTTGTGCTGCTCTATATATTGATTTTTTAGCATCCCCAAGCAGGTATTAAAGCAAAATTCCGTATCATTCGTATTGTGAAATATGTTCAGTAATGCAACAGTGGAAACAAAAGTCAATCGTCTCCCTGTTACCTACAGTTCGTAGATTGCATCATTCAGACTTTGAGGAATGATCTGCACTGAAATACTGCAGCAACGTCACTCGCGTGTCCATGAAAACCATGTCCACTTTGTCTTATTCTTTAGATGGAGCGCACCGCAACAACTCCTTCAGTAAACTACAGTTACTGTAGGTGAGAGGGTGGGCTAAGAAACAAATTATAAAGCAAACTGTACTGTTTAGCAAATGTGGGGAAAAAGTCATCCTCCTTCAGTGCCTTGTTGTAACCAGGGAGTTATTGTCTTCCTCGAGTGAAACCACTGATGGTTCCACTGAGAATTTACAAATCCCTTCATGGAGTTTGACCACGTGGGTCTAACTGTTGATTATCATCACCAGTCAGTATGAATCCACACGCACATCACTTCTCAATGTGGAAACACGGTTCACTAAGTCTATGCCATAAATTGGAGCTCTGGACTTTCGCACTATCTTCCCTTGCAAAATCCCACATGAACTGAGGTACATAAGCTGTATGTGAATTGAGTAATGGCTCTATACAGCTAATAAACCACACCATTCGAAGAAATTACTGCTTTTTCATATGTGTGCACTTAAAGTGCAAGAATCATGCAAAAGATTTTGTCAAAATGGCCCTTATTATTGCCAACGCCTCACTAGCCGACACTGATAAAACGACTAATTCAGAAACACATTCAAGAGATGAGTATGCAAAAGATTGAGCATATCCAAATAGAAACAGAGCTGCAACACCCATTTATAATGTTGTATTGACATAAGCAGGTGTAAGAACTCGATAGAAACTAGACAATTCTACAGGACTTACTCTACTCCACGTAAGCCATTTTCAGATTGCTGACCTTCATCGGTTGGTCAGCATAAACCCAGTCTGCGTTAAAAACAAAAGAAAAGTAAGCCATCATAGAGGATAAGTATATTGCCGACTGTGTCGGCTGATCCCTAAAACAGGCTGGGAATATGAATATGAAATTTAAAGAACTTGTATTGCGAGCACCAATCATCCTCTATGATTTTCGATAAGAGCCTCGATAAAGACCCTATCAAAGATTGCTGAAAGGAATTTTGCCATAAGGAGAACAAACGAGCATCAGGAATTGAACTTGAAAAGAGACTTACATCATTTATCGTAAACTCGTCCACGTTTAACAATGCAGGTCTAAGCCATTCGGCTGAGAAAAGAGTTTCAGTCCCATCTGCTATCAGAAATCACACCAAATTCGTGATCATTGATACTAATCGCAGAAAGATTTATACATGGAATCTGCTGAAGCATAACAAATTACTCTTCAATACAAGATACGCAACATACTACTAACAGATTTCCTGCGACTTAAGTATGACCTAGAGAAGGATCAACTAAGAGACAGACAACAATTGACTGATGACCTTGCCGCACAACTAAAAAGAGCCTTTATCAAGAAGCACATTCTACATGACTTACCGACTTTGGACTGGAGCAGCAAACGATGAGTTATAAATTCCTGTAGGCAACAAAGAAAACATAATTGGACCTTTGAAGATAACAAGAGCATAATTAGGACATCTCCGTCTCTCATACGCTAGAAATAGGACTCCCACAAAAGTAAATGCATTTTCAAGGCAGGCTGCGAGGGGCATCGCAAAACAAGAGCAAGTAAAAGCCTACAAACAGACGAAGTTAACTATTTTCTGACTTTAAACTGAGAGGGGACCAGTATCAATCTGTTTGGTCATTCAATTTCTATCAATTCAATATTAAGATAGCATTTGATTGAAGCAGGGACCTGCCACACAGCAGGCATGAACTCGCGCTGCTGCAAGCCTGATCTCCTTGAGTCTTTTTCATGAGCAGAATCCACCTGTCTGTTGTCTTTACGAAGACCACTAGCCCTGCCCACAAAAAATAGATTTAAAGCCTGAGAGCTAAAGGACATTTGCCGCCTCCATTTTAGTTGAGTTCTTAATTGAGAGGTCCAGGCAAGTACCGCTTTTTAAATCCCACACATACTGGTGATACATAACATCTTATATGATAACCCCTTACAAAAAGAGTACTTAAATGACGAACCCAGGTTTAGGGTTTAGGCGAGTGGACTGGTAGGGATGGTTGAAAAGCTTTTCAAGTCATACATCTAATGAACATCAACGGTTTAAGCAATAAGATTATTGATCGCGTAGTACCTGCGAAAATAATAATAATAATAATAATAATAAGGAAGATGATGATGTAAACAACGTACATGCATTGAGGATAAGAAATAGGCTTACCAATCATTTGTGTCGGAGAAGTTGGAGGAATATATATTGCACTTGGATGCCATTACCAGCAATCCAGTAGGTTGGGACAATTTACGTAGTTCCTTTAACTCTCTCACTACTGCTTGCATAGCTCCTTGAAGACTTAAACTTGGATTTCCAGCTCCTCCTTTGAATGGTGCAGAACGGTCAAGCCAGTAAAATGCTGCAATGCTGTTCGCACCTCCTGTTCATCTCCTATCAGAATACTTCAAATTTCTGATCACCACACGTTTAAGTGTAGTTGATCACTTATATATCGAAAAAAAAAAGGGGCCCTAATAAAGAAGGACAGCATCCTAGGGAACTAACAAAACTAAGTTTGGCTAGAGTTGTGCATCATGCTCTACACTTGAATCATTCCCGGAACCAACTGCGATTGCTACATGGACGTCAAAATACATGAGGAGAGGAGCCAAAACCTGTCAATCACGAGAATTCGGAAACCCTTGCCACAGGTTTGAGCTCTCAGCAAATGGTTGCGGGAACTCTGCATTCATAAAGTTACCACTAACCTTTAGAATGTGACGTTGGCAGAACAGGGGTAAGCTGACTTACAATTCAGTAAGTGCGGACACAAGAGTCCCAGTCCACTCACATAAATAGTCCAGCATTGTATACCTTCAAAGCAGATATAAACTCCAAACTGCTGTAGCAACGAGTATAGAAAAAACGCTCCATGCAGGTCTCTAGCACCTGCTCGCCATCCTCCATTTCATCCTCCTCTTCATTCCCCTCCTCATATCTCCGACGTGCCTCTATACCAAGAAATGCCACGCGAATATGCTGTAAGCCAATTACAGACCTAATGAACATCGAAGGGCTAGAACAGACACCAACGGACCTACTCCGAATCAATACCACCAGAACCTAAACCATTGTAAAAGATAATCAGTAGTCCCTGGTGAGGTTAGGGGCCATACCCTGGTGTATGTGTGCTTGCAGCAGCCGCACCAGCCTTAAAACGTCGAAATGGCCATCCAGATCAAACCACAGCACGCCTCCATCCCATCCATCGTAGCCCTGCTTTGGTAGCAAGCACTTCACTGCTGCCTTAACCATTCCCAGCAGCCACATTGCAACCTTTTAAAACCCTAATGTGCCATAGGAAGATGATGCTAACGTCCGACCATAGATATAACACTAGGTCCATAATTAATTTCATTTTCTCGAATCACTTGAAACAATCACTAGGTAAATCATGGAGGAAAAGTTCATAATATAATATGTGAAACGTCCAAAGCCTTTGACTTGTATCCAAAACCCTGAATCCCAGATCCTGGTATCTACTTTTAACGCTACAACTTCCCACATCCTCAGTCTATTCGGTTGCAGTTCTTCAGAATTTTCACCTCTTTTTACAAAGTGTGACTGTATCAAGCACATAGATGCTGATACTTGAAAACCGGAATTATGTAGCTACATACAAGACAATCAAGAAAATAGGGATTCGATGCTTAACCCACCAAGGTTACGATACGAACAATGTGCTGCATGCAGTACACTTCAGGATACAAAAAAATAAAAAAATAAAACGTAATGCGAGAATGGAAGATATAGGACACAATGTCATGGCTGATGGGTCCGAACCTGAAGAAGAAACTCTGACTTCGCAGAGCCAGAAGCACCGGCAACCTCCACAACATGACGCCCATGCAGGTTGACGATCCGCTGCAAGGCAGGCACCAGCGGCGCCAAACCTGTGGTGCGAGGCCCTATTCTCCGCAGCATGTTTTGAGCTGTTTCATGACCCATCACCCACTCCTCCACTTCCATCGTCGTCCTGTCTCCCACTCAACTAACCGAAAAACACAAAAAAACACATAAAAACACAAAACAAAAACCACATAAGGATAAGGCATGCTACCTCTGTGTGATGTCCTCAATGCCGAAATATATTCTACAGCAAACGCAACTCAGAAGCACAGTTTTCAAACCAAAATAAGATGTAGGGAAAGGGAGATGTACCCACGTCGTCCACATGTGAAGGACCACCAGAATTGGCCTCTAAGCGAGTGAGGAATTATGTGGAGTCTCCTGCTTCGGTCTTTCTTGGCGGCAAACTAAGTGGCAATGTCGACGAAACCAGCATCAAAAACTGGGTTGCAAAACAGCAAAGCAATGAAGAAATGAAACCCTAATCTCACGTCATAGGTGACAGAATCTCAAGGAATCTGTTCAGCAACTATTCAACTTCTTGCAACCAGGTATTCCTAGTAACCTTGTATTTTGATATATGTCTATGTATACAAATAATCTGATATTACAAGATTGTTTAAATCATGCATTCAAATAAATGGAAACAAACAAACAAACAAACAAAAAATCTCTCTTTGGAAATGTTGCAATTTTGAATGATGCAAATTATCCTCAAGTATTGAGACAAGATTTAGAAGCTTTAACAAGTAGAATTTGGTTTATTGCAACAAAATTTTATTTGTGTCAAGTAATGATGTAAATTATTATATTTTTTGTAAAAATAGTTTAAAAAAATTACAAATATTTTTTAAAAAGTAAATTATGTCTTGTACATATTTTTTATTTTAGATACTAATCATTTTAATAATACTATAGATTTGTAATTAGATTATATTTTTGTATATTTATAATATTTATAATATATTCAAACAACTGTGTACAACTTAATTTCCATTAATAGAGGTTATTAATCATCAAAGATGGCATGTTGAGGGAACAATTCAAATTATTCTAATAAGCCAAGATTCCATGATCTAGGCTAATAGCTTCCACTGTGGGAGCCATGTGATCTTATTTAATCAAATGCAGTCATGTATTCTTGCAAATCAAATGGTCTTGCCTAATCTAATCATGTATAGCCATATGGTCTCTTATAGTTACCTTTGTTAGTTAATAAAATCAATAAAAACTAACTATATATTACAAATGAAAGGTTATTAATTATGCACCATAAAACAGAGTTGGTTTCCAAAATTTTGATTAATTATTAGAGATGATTAGTTTTTGAGGAATATTATATCAACATGCAAGCTTGTTATTAGAATACAACTAATTTGTAATAAAGAAGTTCTTTTAAAGAAATAAATGACAACAAATATTATATTTATGATATTAAAATATCAATTTTAACAATTGTATTAATATGTTTATATATAGTTATATATGTATGTATATATGTTACACACATATATAATGAAGATCAAAACAATATTTTGATTCCATTTCAAAATTAAAAATTAAAAAAAAAGAGATTATGTCAAAAATTTTAAGATTACATATAAAGATAATAAAGAAACTTAATACAAAATAATGTTTATGGATTATGAGGGTCATATAAACTTTAGTTTTTAAAACAAATTCAGAAATTCATTTAAAATTATGGAATATATATATATATATATGAAGTTTATAAAATTAGATAAATTTTTAAATAATAACACAAAAAACAGCTTGCATCATCTTGGTAAATATTGTACTTTTATATTTTAAAGTTGTTCCATGCATAAGTAAACCATAATTTTAAGATTTTTAGCAAAGATTTTTTTCTTAGATAAGAAAAATGCATCAAACTTTTTGTTTAGAATGTATTACAATAACTAAATAAGAGATTCAATATTAATAAATCTAATGAGAATTGGTTACAAATTAATATTTGTCTTTTTTTTTTCTTTTTTTCTTTTTTTTTAATCTTTTAAACTAACACTAACAATTACTTACATTATTGCCTACTACATACTATTTTCATAGCATATCTCTATTTTATGTGATAAGAAATTTTAATATTTGGACTTTTAATAATATTATAAAAAATATTGTATTTTATTTTTATTTTTTTGTAAAAAACCAAATCTATACATCTATATATTTATATATATATATATATATGACATCTTGTTACCAATCTAAGGTGATTGTACCCACATGTGGATGTATTGCCCACTCAAGAAGTCTTTACCTACTTGTAGATGATACATGCCAAAATAACTTAACGACACAACATCAACGAAATAATAAACGAGAAAATAAAGAGTGATGATGATGCAACCAAAATTAACAAAGGTGCAATAAGGTAGAAGAATATTAAAAGATTGAAAGAAACACAATAGAATAGTTGAGAGAATTAGCATAGTGCTTTGTTAATCTTGGGCAATAGCATCACGAGGTAGAATAATGCTTGGTTGGAGGTTATGTGATTCTCATTGACTTAATAAATAGAAACTTGTTTTTCCAATCATTGTTATTGCGTTTGATTTTTACAAAGTATTGTCTTCTGCTTGCTCATAATTCCAAAAGCCTAAGTTACACATGTATGCAAAACAAACCTTGTAAAAAGAAAAATAGCAATAGAATGCTCACATTAGAAAGCTTGTAACCTAAGAAGCACATATTGCCATGAAAGAAAGACATTCTTCCAAAGTTTTTTGCAAGTAAGCTATACAAAATGTATAATTTGTTAAAAAAAAAATAGCAATAATAATACACAATTAACAAGCTTGAAGTTATTATAAATAACACCAATTATGATAGTAACAAGGATACCTCTGTAAGCTATCTATTAATCTACTTTATGTTGTATCTTTACCATTCACATTATTATATTGCCCAACATTATAATATTCAATAAATTCCACTTATAATATTCTCTAGATTCCAAACAATTTTGTTAGACAACAAACTATGTCAAAACAACCACTCACGGTTGCATGTGCATAGTTCAACGTTTGTACCAAGTTTTGTGTATGGACCACAATGCTTTCATCTCATTGTTGAGCACTTGCAACATAGCAAACATTGTAAAAACAAAGGACAAGCTACATATTAAGTTACAACTTCAGTTAAATGAAATAGACCGTTATTTCTAATTGCTACACAGCTACACTCTTCACCAAAAACAAACAAACAAGTGTGTCGTCCCTTCTAAGCTTAGATTGGAGGTTACCCAAATGCAAAAAAATATACACAAGTGTGGCAACACATGCTTGCATTGTCCTTCGATGTCTGCAGTCTTTCTTTAGCGGCCCGAATTTTTTATGGAGCGTCGCCAACGACCATGCACAGCTTTTGCAATCAAATTGCGGAGGAAAATGGCGGCGAGGGGGGCGGTGTTCCAGGATTCGGCGAGGAGGAGGTGGGGTTTGCATGAAACAAAGATAGAAAGGGCCCTCGCCAACAGCGCAGCGCTGTGGAAGCGTGTGACTGTTGTTGTGCTTCTTCTGTTCTGCGCGGCACAATTCCGTCGCGGCTAGCTGCGTGGATTGCGCTGCAAGGGCGAAGAGGAGGTGCAATCGGGGCAATCGTAGACGACCCACAACTCCCGCTGGGGCTGCTTGCTTAGCTCGTTTGCTTCCTCTATGCAGCAAGCACTCAGCTACAGTGATTTAGAATCGAAAGCGATTCGACTGCCCCCATAAATGAATGCGACACCAATTCATAAATCAGCGCGCACGAATCGTACTCCCCCTGTGTCGCACAGGGGACAACGCAGTACCCAGCGCCGAGATAGATCATTCACATTGCGGGAGGGGATTGTAGATGGAGGGGAGGTGGGGGATGTGTGCTGTATAACACACATACACTTACAGACACTCTCACACTCACTTACACTGTCGCACACACACACACAAACGGGCACACAAGCAAGCAGGAATCAGCTCGGCAGACAGATGGCAGGTGCCAGACGGTAAGAACAAAGGAGGGTAAGAGGCTGTTGAGTAGCCGTGGTGCCGCGCCGGCTATGTTTAGCCCACCCCAGCTGGGAACAGCCCCTTTTCCTCATCGCTTCCGCTGCTTCGCAATTTTTGTTTCCTTTCGATGTTGATGAGACGCCCGAAGTCACTTCTTGAAACGCATTACAATGAATTGGCTCTGCGTGGGTGCATCTCCTGCATTGCTTGAGCCCTTGGCGTGCCGAGATCGCACGTGTTAGATTTCCCTTTAGTCTTTTTCTTTCCTAGCTTTTTCTGGCGACCTGATGCCGCTTGTTGGGAGAAAAAAAAAATAAAAAAAATAATGATCGGGGTTGTTAGTTCAGTTATGTAATGCTCTTGGTTGTTCCGATGTAGCGATGAACCTTTAGGCTCCAGGATCCCGGATTTTTTTTTACCGAGAATTGGGATACGTTGGGCCTCGAAAGCGATTTTCGATTGGGGAAGTTAATCGGGGTTTCATGTTTGTGAGAGGTATCATGTAGACGTTTGAGTGGTTGCCAAGGTGATGGCGATGGGTTGGGAGTGCGGGAAGAAGGGCTAGACTGCGAAGTCGATGGGATAGGGGTGGATTGCATCTTATGGGAGTCGGTGGATAGGGCAGAGAATTTGTTTCTGGTCATCAGGCGCGTTTTGAAGGGTGATTGCATATGGATGGATTCAAGTGAGATTGAGTTGTGGAAGAGTGCAGGATGGGCAGGTTGATTTGTTTGTGCCGCCTGCTAATTCGCGTAGCTCATCTGGCGCCTGGTGGAGTTATCGGGGAGGTGGGCATCTATATCCTGGACGGCTTCTGTTGGATTTAATTTTGTTGGGGGC
This sequence comes from Physcomitrium patens, assembly GCF_059467195.1. NCBI lineage: Eukaryota > Viridiplantae > Streptophyta > Bryopsida > Funariales > Funariaceae > Physcomitrium > Physcomitrium patens. The sequence goes on from NC_143410.1 coordinate 4,811,969, forward strand.
AGGTGCGGGATTCTGAAACATTAGGGTATTGGAAATGGACGTTTGTAGATTGCGGGTGTCTGCCAGAGCTCAATGTAGCGTGTTGAAGCGTTCAAATTTAGAGTGTGATATCGAACGGAGAGAAATACCGGCTTTCTGTTCTCTCAATGTGGGGGGTTTTTGTTGGTGCTAGTCGGAACCAATCGCAACGATTGGTCCATGAAGAGCTGCAGTGGCCCCTTTCTTTACAAGTAATCATCATTGTCTAGCGCGATTGTTTGGGAGAGGAGGGAAGCTTTGTACTCGCGCTTTGTGTCGTCTGTTCGGGTTTTCATATTCCACTGCTCTGTAGATTCTTACGACGGAATAGGGAGTGTTGATTGAATGACCTGCCGACCATGGTTGCATCTTAGTATAAATCCTGCAAAAGAGAGATACGCTAGAGTTATCACCCAAAACCAGGAATCTTCGCAAGGGTCATGGCTTTCAAAATACCTATCACAAATTTTCTCATTAGGGTGAAGTTGCTTCGAATCGTTGCACAAAATGTTACCTTCAGGTGGCAGTATCTACTTCGTGAAACTGGTTCATGTCGCACATTTAATGCCTCGTCTTGTATTGCTTTTCCAGATCACCCTGATAGGATCTGTCACTGGCACGTTTGCGGCAGAGTGTGGTTTGGATCAACAACTGTAGTCACCGTTCAACATTTTCTTGGATTCTGTGAACTGTAAAGGCTTTGCGCACTTACGTTTGGATGCTATTGTGCATCCGCCATTGAGCATCTACCCAGGAACTCCTGGAGATCATCAAGCCCTGGAATACTTCCGGTTGCGAAAGCAAATGCTTGACAATTTGAAGCCATTGTTGGTTCCTTTAGCTCATGATGTCATTGGCTTCTTAAAACATGATGGCCGAGAATCAACTGTATTGAGTTGACTATGAGGGTGCAGAATGGCGGCCCTTGGTTTGAACTTCGCCCTCGTTGGTGTGCTGCTCCTACTCTTGCTCATCGTCTCCTATTCCAGCTGCACCTCATTGGCACACACAGCAGTGGCTGTGTACAAATTGAGGCAGGATGGTCACTCTTGGAAGGGTTTCAGTCAAATTCCCAGCTTGAGACTCACTCCCGAACTGCTCAGCGATTACAGGAAGCAGTCTCTCTCATGTGAAGAGGATTTATCTGGGTTGGGTTCTTTGGATACAGTATGTGTGCTGAATCAGTCCATATCCTTTGCCCAAGAGAATACTGTTCTAGTTGGAAACGGAACATTAGAGATTCAACCCAACGTGTCGATTTCTTGCGTTAGTCTCGGGTGCAGTGTAACCATTCTGCTGAGAGGGGATGCTAACGTGGGTGCGAATTCCACCATACGAAGCAGCTCCTTATGGATAGAAGCTGCAAACGTAAATCTAGGCGATGGCGCAAGTTTCAACTCCAGTGCTTTCGGAGGAAAGCCTCCGTCGGGGACTAGTGGGACGCCGTCTGGGATTGATGGGGCGGGGGCCGGCCATGGAGGTCGAGGAGCTCTCTGCCTGAACGATTCTAGTAAAGAGCAGAGAGATAGTTGGGGTGGGGACATGTATGGTTGGTCCACTCTTATGAAGCCATGGGACTTCGGTAGCAGCGGGGGGACTACACGCAAGTATGCTGATCTTGGTGGTAAAGGCGGCGGCCGAGTGAATGTCACAATCACAGGGATTTTAGTGATCGATGGCTCAATTGAAGCGGATGGGGGATCTGTTGGGTATGAGGGAGGTGGTGGATCTGGAGGCAGCATTTTCGTTCGAGCGTCTCGAATGTGGGTTATTTTTTACATGATTAATATTTATTTTTGGTTTTAGAATATAAATAAGTAGACCTATATATATGTAATGAATTTTTTTTTTTCTTGCGGTAATTTCACAAGCTTTGATTTGTGGTGGTTGCAATGTCACATCATGCTATGCTGTTGATCACCTCCACTCCAGTAGAAGTTTTGAAAGCCGAAGTCCTGGTATACCTTGGATGCAGAAAAGGGCACGGACAGATCAGCGCAATTGGTGGCTCTGGTCGAGGAGGTGCTTCTGGAGGCCGGATTGCCATCAGCTCCATGAGAATTGATGGTGTCACTGTACGCTATCATGGTCAGAACACTTGATAACTTTTCAACAAGGACCCATTTTGTATTAGATCCTTGCATTTTCAAGTATTAAGGTTTACATTTGTGCGTTTTGCCTCCGCTTTCCTGTTAAGAATCGAGAGTTTAAACTGTGCTGTCTGTCGCATGTGCATACAGCTTGCGTTTTAGCAAATCAAAGTTTTTACTGAAGAGGATGATTGCGGTATGAAAAGCTTAGAAACTAGGATCTTACGAGACGGTATTGTCCCTCGTGCCTGGCAGGTGGTGATAGTTTCGCTTGTCCTCAGAACAATGGAGCAGCAGGCACACGATTTGATTTATTCTCGTCATCTCTGCATGTATCGAATAGCAACAAAACAACCGCTACTGACACGCTGCTGCTGGAGTTTCCCAACCACCCTTTATGGTCGGAAGTGTGTGTAGAAAACAATGCGAGCGTGTTGGTCCCTCTGTTGTGGAGTAGAGTGCAGGTATATGTTTATTACGAAATTTTTTGGGACCTTTAGTGCTGGTTGGTTTCTCGTGTTAAATACAATATTGTTGGGTCTAATTTCAGAGAGACTGAGAGACCTACTGTTTGGTGAGATTCGTGCTCTTGTTCACCTAGCATTTCATTCAGACGATTCCTCAGGTTAGTGGTTTCTGCAAACGTTGTATTTGCAGTTTGCTTCATGCTTGACGTTTGGTGCAGGTTCGCTATACTATTACCTTGCAGTCGGGAGGTCTTCTCAGCTTTGGTCTGGCTTCGTTTTCAACCTCTGTATTTGAGTTAGTGGCGGAGGGAGTGTACATGAGTGATTCTACGATCAAGGTGTATGGGGCTCTTAAATTGTCTGTGAAGATGCTGCTAATGTGGAACTCAACTATCAAAGTTGAAGGCAATCCTGATGATTTTATGTTGGCTACCTCAACTATCGAGACGAGCAACTTAGTTATTTTGCGGGTACCCTCCACAACATGCATCTTATTGATTAGTGGAAAGCGTGTAATTGATGACTGCTGTATCTAATTTTAAGAACTCGACAGAGTGAAATTAGTGCCACGAGGATAAGGTGTCTTGTCTGATTTGGCCTGAACATGACATGTCATCAACTGTAATTGGATGTGAAGATATTTTTACATAATCGTGTGGTATTGTCAGAAACTGCAGGTAGTGGTTTATGCAATTTTTGTCAGTGACTCCTGTCACTTGAATTAAGTATTAAACTGGACTACTTGGTTCTTAATAGGAATGTTAAACAAAATTCTTGATTATGGTTTGCTAAATTGAAGTTGTTGTGTGTGTGCCAGCAAGGATCAGTGATCGAATCGAGTGTAAATCTAGGAATGCATGGTCAGGGTTTGCTGGCACTTTCTGGTCCTGGTGACTCGTTAAGAGCACAACGACTTTTTGTTTCGCTGTTCTACACAGTGCAGGTAAGTCAGAAATCGGTCTAAAATTGTTGACAGTCTTATCCGAGAGATGTTATTCAGATGTTCCTCATTCCTATTCAGATTGCTCATCTAACTTCCGTTGTTCGCTTGTCTTTTTGCTGAAAATTTCCTTCCATGATATATTTTTCCGAACAAGCATATTTTTTAAAGAAATATGTTTGGTTGCTTAGGTTGCTGAAGGAGCAATGATGCAAGCGCCGCTTAATGCAGATTCTCCTATTAAAGAAGAGTAAGTTATTTTTTAATCTAGAGTTCTGGAAAAGGTCGGAAATCGAAATGTGTCGAAATATTCCACCGAGCTAGAAAGCATGTTTGCTAGTCTTGTTTGTTTCAAAATGTACCATAACCGAGTGTTTCATATTTCTGTGAAATAATTTGTATTTCCTCATTGATGGGCCATAATTTGGGAACTGTAAATTCAGGATCACAAGAGTATATTGTGAAAACAGTGTCTGCCCAGAAGAAGTTCTCACGCCTTCTGAGGACTGTACACTCAATGTCTCATCCCCATTTACAATGCAGGTAGAGTCCCCTGTCATGATCTTAGCTTTCTTTCTATGTTCGTCCTGACATGCAGAGAGCGATTTGAAAATTCACAGCTATGACTTATGTAGGTATTAATGCTTGTAGTACGTAATGTCGTATCGTGATTGCGTTAAGCCTCAGCTAGCTAGCATATGTATAGACCCTGCCCTAACTAATTTGAAGACTTTAGAACTGGTGACTGCAGAAATGGAAAAAGAATTTCATGTTACTAAATGCAGACATCTCATTTGTTCAGTTCTGTCGCGTGGAAGATGTCGATATCAATGGTACTGTAGTCGGTAGTGCTATTCACGTGCAGCGAGTCAAGACAATCTCAATAAGAGGCATTTTTTCTACATCAGCATTAGGTGCGCTTTTTTTAAGAATTATTTTGGGCATTTTATTGCTATGTCGTACAATGAATAGTTATTTTCTCTCGAACTTCTCTCTTGTGCCTAGCTTTTCCATTTTCTGCACATTCGTGAGAACGCAACTACACCAAATGTCTCGAAACCGAATTTGTTATCTTAACTTTTAAAGCATCTGCATTATGTAATGAACGTTTCAATGTATGTTTGTCCCATCAAAAACTCATTTCAAATTTTTTCTGGCTTGTGAGTTTCTTTGCAAACTTTGTGGAAACTGACGCTGTGGACAATTTTGTCAGGGTGCCAGGGAGGGCTCGGCAAAGGAATGTTTAATTCTGCTGCTGCAGGAGGTGGTGGGGGACATGGTGGAAAAGGTGGCAGGGGTTTTTATAAAGGAAGCTATTCATTGGGCGGTGCACCTTATGGTAATAACAGCCTTCCCTGTGAGTTCGGCAGTGGGAGCGGCATTGGCAATGCAAGCTTTGGGGAATATACCACTGGCGGCGGTATTATAGGTTTGTTCCTTGTTGCCAGCTGCCGTCTCTGATATGTTCGCTATCTGCGTTTTTTAAACGATATGTATGTATCTCCCTTCTTTCTAACAAATTTGATCAATTCCAATGGAGCATGCATTCTCACTGATAGTTTCACATGAGTTTTTGAAGTTAGTGGTATGTGTACATCGCATGTGTTTAACTTGGTGAACGTAAGGGTCGAGATTGGTGGATTTATCATTGACAATCACGTGCGCATGTCTGCCATTACCGTAATCGTGTTCTAAGACTTCATTTGACTCAGTTGATCATTGCTTCATGTCTGTTTCAGTCATGGGTTCGAATGAACATCCTATATCGAAGATTGAAATCTTTGGAGTTCTATCTACGGATGGTGGAAGTTTCGATGAATCTCAACGTCAAGTTGGAGGTCCAGACATGGGTGATCCAGGTGGAGGCTCTGGTGGTAGTCTTCTTCTATTTCTTCAGACATTGATCATGGGAAACGGGTCAATTCTTTCGAGTGCAGGAGGTCATGGTGGTCCAGTGGGTGGTGGAGGAGGTGGTGGTGGCCGACTTCACTTTCATTGGTCCAACATCCCCACTGGAGTAGATTTTGTCCCCCTTGCTTACGTCAAGGGTCTCTATCATACCAGGTAGTTACAGGCCGTTGCATGGTGGCCAAAAGAACCAAAGAAAAGGATGATTGCTTTCATGGTTTACCAAAGCGCTTAATGTCGATCAGTCTCAATAGGACATTTGGATACTAGCTAGTGAAATTTTATAAAAACTTCATAGATATTCACGAAGTTATTAACCATCAACACAGCTCAAAATGTTTCACTGAAGCTGCACCTTTTTCTTATCGCTTTCAGGAACCAGCATCTATAGTTTTCAAACTCTAATATCGCCTCTCAGATAATAAGTAGAAAGATAAAGCTTCTTCGTTACCAAAACATCCGCGTATGAACGGTTACACTTTTATTGCTTCGCTTACTGAATATTAGGATTCGTTTGTAGCAGGCTCTTTTTGAATATGGAAGAGCCAATATCCTCCTCGATGGAAAGAATATATGAGGTAATCAGAAGTATATTTTTGTGTGGATGCGTAAGATTCGTGTATGTCGAAGTTGATCATCACAAGACTGGTGTGTGAACAGAGGGGGACGTGCCGGAGGTGAAACATCCGAAGATGGAGAGAATGGCACTATCAGTGGAGTTGATTGTCCACCTGGCCTCTACGGCATCTTCTGTAAGGTAATTACTCTAAACAAATATCTAGTATGGTCTTGTTGGCCTGTGTTTGTTCTTAAGTCCTTAAGAAAAAATTTCGGATCTGTTTGTAGGAATTCACTGACTTGATGGATTAGTTTCAGATGCCAATGCATTAGACAGTTGGAATTATAAACATCGGCTTTATTCAGCCGATACATTTCAGCTTTGTTGATCTAATTATTGGGTGTTATCATGGCAGGAGTGTCCAGTTGGAACATACAAGAATGAGATTGGCTGGAAGTCTGAGTTGTGCAAGTCATGTCCACCTGAGAATCTTCCACGCCGTGCTAAATATATTTACACTCGTGGTAACTTTCATCTCTCATTACTTGTTTTGAGTGATCTCAGATTTTTCTTTGAAATTAGAATCCACTTTCATTGCATTGGAGGAGCCATGTTGAGTTAACAAGATCACCTCCATGTTTTACACAGGGGGTGTCGTTGAGGCAACTTGCCCTTATCAGTGTATTTCGGACAAGTATCATATGCCAAATTGCTACACTATGGTAGAGGACTTGATTTATACGCTAGGTGGCCCTTGGTGGTTTACACTCTTGCTCTCGGTTGTCATGGTTGTCTTGGCTATGGTGCTAAGCGTTGCACGAATGAAGTTGGTTGGCAATGACGACTTTTCCGGGCCTGCTCCAACACCACATGGAGCTCTTATCGATCATTCCTTTCCATTTTTGGAATCTCTAAATGAGGTTTACCATCCTTTCAAACCATATGGATTGCTTGGTTAGTCTTTTGTTCCAAATTAGATTCACTTAGTTGTTTAATCTGCTTAGAACCTGAAGTTCTTCGATACAGGTACTGGAGACCGCACGAGTAGAGGAGTCTCAGAACCACATACATCGGATGTATTTTATGGGCAATAATACCTTTGGCGAGCCATGGCATCTACCTCATTCTCCCCCTGAGCAGATTATGGATCTTGTGTAAGCTCTAACCCTCTATTGTATCTATGCCTCAGTTATAACATTCTGGTGTGTCATGATGTTCAAGCCTTGATTGTTCTCTGAGAGCAGGGTTGAGCATGTTTCTAGTACTTGATTTCCTTGTTGAAGAGGGGTTCTCGTGGTCTCACATGTTTGTTCTTAATTCGCAGTTACGAAGATGCTTTTAATAGATTTGCTGAGGAAATCAACTTTCTGGCAGCTTATCAATGGTGGGAAGGTTCAGTGCACAGCATTTTGTCAGTTTTAGCATATCCAGTTGCATGGTCATGGCAGCAATGGCGTGCACGTAAGAAAATTCAGCGACTGAGGGAATATGTACGCTCGGAATATGATCATGCATGCTTGAGATCCTGCCGATCACGAGCTTTATATGAAGGTCTTAAGGTGAATTATCCTGATCATCTGAATATTGCTTAAACGTACAGCTGGCTGGTTTTTCTGGAGATAATTTCGATTTCATTTTCACCTTCAACTATCAGTGAGAATATTGTGGGGGCTACTACGTGGATTCTCTGTCTGTGCTACTAAGCATCTTGAATATACAACAAGCTCTTCTTGTATTTATGTGTTTCAGCACCATTACATGTCGTTTATAATTCAATTTGATAGACTGCCTTACAAGAATTTATTGCTTCATTGTTTTCTTCATTGTGGGTTATGAACATTTATTGTTGCTTGTGTTGGATGGATTTTATCGTGAATTACAATCCTGAAATTCGTCTCATGCAGGTGGCAGCAACACCTGACTTGATGTTGGCATACATTGATGTTTTCCTTGGAGGAGACGAAAAACGACCTGATTTACCTCCTAAGTTGATGCAAAGATTGCCATTGACTATAATTTTCGGTGGTGAAGGCAGCTATATGGCGCCCTACAGCCTTCATAGCGATAATCTACTAACTAGCCTAATTGGCCAGGTAAATTGCCACGATGTTTTGAATGAGAGAAGTTTCTACCCTTTGATGCACAGGTTTCTACTGTGTTACTGTTGCGGTTGATCATGTGTTCCGTAGCCTGTAACATGTGGCCTAATTTATGATTACAGGCTGTCCCTTCAACAATGTGGTATAGATTGGTGGCTGGTTTAAATGTGCAACTGCGGACAGTGCGAAGGGGGTCACTTCGCAGCAGCTTGCTGCCTGTCTTGAATTGGCTAAACACTCATGCCAACTCAAGAATAGCTTCTTTGGGTGTTCGCGTGGACTTGGCCTGGTACCAAGCTACAGCTACAGGCTACTATCAGTTTGGCTTAGTCATGAATCCTGCTGATGAAGTTCCTCAGCCAATGCAGTTTCCAGATGACCCAAGCCCCAATGATTCCCCAAGGAGGTATTATTGCTAATTAATGACTTATTTCTATTTGGTAATAACATTTAACATTGAATGACTACGGTAATAAATGGAAGAAGGATAGGAAATCGTCGCTTTCAGTAACGATTGTCTCATCTGGCTTTGCAGGAGTAAGTAATGTTTACGAATTTTGCACTAACTAAAAGATAGTTTTTGGATTTACTGCAACGAAAATCTATTCGTCATGGCTTTTGTATGATAAGGAAAGACCATTCTTGATGTACGCTGTATTGCGTCAGAATTTTGCTGACCGTAGCATCGTGATGCAGTATCAGGTATATGCCATCAGATCATGACGATGGTTTCAATGCACCCCAACAATGGCAATTTAGCCAAGGCTACTCACAATTGGGAATTTCAAGGCGACGAATTGGCGGTGCAGTTTTAGATTTTAGTAGTCTCAAGTCTTTGGAATACAGACGTGACTTTTTCTTCCCGTTGTCGTTTCTTGTCAGAAATGCAAGACCTGTTGGGCATCATGTAAATTTTTTTTAACCTTTTTTGAAAACCTGTTTCAATGATGCTTGTATTATTCGTCTCGCTCCATCAAAATCTCACTAAAAAATAATGCTTTAATAGCTGATTGTATCCTTTCTTTATGCTAAGGTACTTGCTACTTTGGTTCTGATGAAGCCCTGTGATTATCCTTTCAAAAGGTGGCCAGAGTATTGTATTGTCTGTCTTGCTCTATCAATATTCTACTAAGAAGTTAGTCATTGTTGTTCTGGAAACCGATTTTAAGGGTAATGATTAGAGATGTTATATAATTTTTCTACAACAATTTACTTTTTCTTTCTCTTATCATGTCCTGATTATGGTTGGTTTATCTACAGGCATCTGTGGGGCTCGTGATCTCTCTGCTGCTGTTGGTTGATTTGAGTTTGACACTCCTCATGCTGCTCCAGTTCTACTCTATATCTTTGGGGGCAATGCTGGCAATTCTGTTGGTTCTGCCTTTTGCTTCAGTTATTCCAAGTGCAGCTGGCCTGAACGCTCTATTTAGCCATGGTCCCCGAAGATCTGCGGCTCTCGCACGAATTTATGCTCTGTGGAACATCACTTCGTTTGTGAACCTTGTAAGTTCTTCATTTATGTTTTTTTGTGTGTTTTTTTGTGCACAACACAACGTTCAAGTCCCATTACCCTGTTTCATTGCGTCTTCCAATCATTAATATTCCTGCATAGCTGCTTGTAACCTGTTTGCCCTCAAATGCCTAAAGAGACAACTCTATCGTGATTCAGGAATCCCTCCCTCACTTCTTAATGAAACCTGAAATCTCTAGCTTTTTCTTTTTGTTGGGTGCATACTCTGGGGTTCTAGAATATGTTTTACAGAATGAGGATCTCGGGTTTTAAGTACGAGAACTGATAATGCTGTATTTCTGTACTGCAGAGCACCGCGTTTATTTATGGGTACATTCACTATGTTATGAAGTTTGACTCTGCTACGTCTAATCTTCAGGGTTTCAACTCGTAAGATTTTTCTGAACCTTTCATTTATTGAACCCTCTAGTCACATTCGACGAGTTGTGATCTAATTCCGTCGAAGGAAGTTATTCAGTATGTGCTACTTAATTTTGAGTAAGCAAGAGATAAATGATTCAGGTTTGTGGAATAGATTATGGGAGTTGTTTATAACCTGGTAAACCATCGATGATAGAAATTAGTACTAGGTGTGTAGTTAAGCAGGTTGTGTTGACATCGCAGGGAAGAAGAGAGTTGGTGGCTATTTCCAGCATTACTTGTTCTTGAGAAAAGCGTGCAAGCGAGCATGATTGATCTTCATATTGCCAACCTCGAAATTCAGGACCGCACTCTATACTCTGAAGACGCTACCAGATTTTGGGAGTCCTGAACCCGACTTGTAGTTTTATGGTGATATTTTATTGCTAGTAGACTGTCCTTGCAAATGTTTTGTCAGAGGTAGGCGGTAGTCATATTATTGTAGGAGTGTATACTGACAGGGGCTGTAAGTCGGATGTGCACTGATTGACGTGTTCTACAGGTTCCGCATCGTATACGTAGACAAGGTTCGGGTTTGCATTTGTTACAGCTTTTCGTTTTTCCTACTGTGCCCAAGATTATTTAGCCAGGTATATGTCTCATCAATTAGAGCGATCTTGTAGCATTTACTGTACAAATACCAGCATATATTGACTCTTGCAGTGGACCAATGGTTAACATAGTGGATTTATAAACACTTAAACAATTGTGAATATACTTATGTTGCTGATCAACTTGCCCAAAATATGGAAAACATAGTGAATTGCATTTTTAAGGTCAATTTCAAATGTTTTTTTATTTTTATTTTTTTATTTTTTTATTTTTATTTTATTTTTAAATATACTTCAATATAGTATAATTGAGTTTTTGATATTTCTTTTTCAACAACTTTAATACCCAAATCTTAAATCCATGTCACTTAAGTAAATTCCTCCTATATATTTTAGCTACTTCAAGGACTAAATTCCATAATTACATCAATTTTTCAAATGTTTGGATATTTTAATCAATAATAAAATAGTGTCAATTTAACTAGATAGAGTCCAACGTGGCTTTTGAAACTTAGATATTGGTAGCCAATGAATATAATAAAGATAGTGGCTCTCTACTATTGTACCTACACCACTTTGCACAATAACATAGTGATTTGAAAGAAGCTTAAGAGATGGTAACCTTCTTTAGAAAGATTTTTTTTTTTTTTTTTTTTTTTTTTTTTTTAATATTTTTTTTAAAGTTTTTTAGGATTATGTATTTGGTAGCAATGGTACAAAGTGCAAAGACAACTTATACAAAATGTATCAAAGGAAGTGTAAGGATTGGTCTCTCTAGCTATAATATTGTGATAGCAATCAATAGTGTCAATTTGCTATTGAATCTTAGTGAGGAGTGGGAGGTTATTGCTTCTTATAACTTTCACTATTAAATGAGATATTTACATCCAACTTGATATAATCTAGGTGACTTCTTTCCTTCAAGATTTTCTTAAAGTTATGACAAATTACTTTTTTAAATGACACAATATAAAATTACCATGGATTAGGACATGGTTAGAAAAAATTGTGTATAAATTACACCAAGACATGGTAAGTACTTGCTTTGTTGATTGCAAACCTTATAATTTTAATTTCAAGTATGAAATGAAGGATTAGAACTAATAGTTGGAGGCTTTATCTTTCTTAACAAAAACCTTGGCTGTAATTTATGCCTATCTAAATCTTCTATTGAAGGAGTCACTTATATAGTCTTATTTTAATTTTTCGTATACATCAAATATTAGTTTTTTTACATTTCAAACTTCAATCCTTGTACTATTTGTAAATCCTATTGAAAATATTTATTTAGATTCTTTCAAGATATTAATACAAATTACTCCAAAAGAACTCTTGAAAGAATTTCTCTTAGTTGCATTACATTTTGTAGCTAGGCTAGATCATATTTTTGACTTTAGCTAAGAAAATAAGTAATCATTGAAGCCTTGGTTGTATATTGAGATGGATTCAAGCATTGATTGTTGGTTCAAATCCAAGGTAATCAATACAATGACAAATAAGAAGTAATTGGTATTTATTGATTATCTCACTTTATTAATTTGCTGCCATTTTATGTTTAGGAATAGATTATTGCATCAAAGATTGTTCTATCATAGTTAATTTAAAAACAAGACAAAAATCATTCTTATTTATAAATAAAAAAGAATCTATTTTGAAAATAAACAATTACAATTCTACATCAAATTTTCTAAAACATTTGTACGACATGATAATAATTTTATTCTAAAATATACAAAATTTTAATACTATTGATGCAAATGGCATTATTTTTGTCTTATAGAAGCAAAGAAAGGCTTCCAGGAGAGCAACAAAGAACCAATAGAAAGCCAAATATGATTCAATTACTTCAGCTATTATAAAAAATTATCTACCACATTTAATTGAAAAAGATACATAAGATACAATTTCAAATCATTTAAGAAATTACTAAAGCTTGATTATCCTAAATTTGCATTAAAAAAAAGTCTGATTGTGATTAAAATTACACTAATTTCTATTGCATTATATAAGGTCTTCTTTTGTTGTTAAATAAATAAAAAGATGTCTAATTTATATCTATATGTAGATGAAGATTGCCATCTATACAAATAGTAAATTTTTTTCTATTTTCTAAATAATACTTTTATAAGTGCTCAAATCTACATCCTAAAAATTATTTAAAAAAAAGTAGTGCCAAAAAATCCAAATCAAGTGATATATTGTTATTGATTAGTTTAAAATTGGTTTGTCTAATATCATGGAAATAATCGATACTTTTAATTTTTAAGTGATATTATAACTAATTCTTCTAATTTTCATGATACTTAAAAATTTAAATTCAAGAAGTACTCTATTTTGAGGAACACTTATATATTCTAAAAGATGAAGCAAGATTATCAACTCTTCAAGATTGTCATGACTTTTTAATTGCATGATATTTTGGATACAATAAGACCTTATAATTAATCTTAAGAGACTTTTGGTGGTCTCAAATGTAGAAGGAAATTAAATATTTTGTACCATCATGTGATATTTGTTGAAGTTAAAAATAAAAAAATTCCTTATCATTGAGAATACAAAATTCTTCAACCACTACCTATATCAAAACAACAATGGTGATTTATTTCTGTGAATTGTTTTATTGAACTTTTAAGTTGTAATCCTTATATTTCTATATTTTTAATAATAAATTATTATATTAAGATGACACATTTTGTACTATACACAAAATCTATCACATTTAAAGAAATAATTAAATTTTTCTTTGATAATATTTATTGCTATCAAGGATTGCCAAGAGATGTTATATTTGATAGAGGGATCTAATTTGTGTGAAGGTTTTGGGAGATTCTTTTTAAGATATTGAAGAAGAACATAAAACTATCTTTGATTTTATATCAATAAATTGATGAATAAACATAATAGATAAATCAAATATAAGAAGAATTTTTAAAATATAAAATTAATTACTATTGAGATGTTTTGATAATTCTTTTTCTATTAGAAAAATTTTCATATAATAATACAATACTTTCTTCTACTCAATAATCACTATTTTATGCTAATTATGATTATCATTTATAACTTTTTACTTTTGACTTTAAAAAAGTTGATAATCTAATGGCAAAAGATTTATTTTTTGGAACCATAAGCAATAATGAAGGTACAATCAAAGGAAGGTCAAGAACAACAAAATATTGATATAAATTTCTATTGCAAAAGACAATTTTAATTCTACATTAGTGACAAGATATAGTTACTCTGTAGTCATATTAAAATTATTTACTTTTGTGACAAGTTGGATTATTATAGATTTGGATAATTTTTTATTTGTAAAAAAATCAATTTAATTGCATATTAATTATACTTATCAAAGTCTATCATGATCCATCTTCTATTTTTTTTTTTTTTTTTTTTTCTTGAACCATAATATATATATATATATATATATATATATATAGTAGTAAAAAGACAAATGCCACTTTCTTTTATAAAAATAAACAACAATCTAGAATTTGAAGAGAAAGAAATCTTAGATTAAGAAAATTCTAAAATGAGTAGAAATATCTTAAACATTGATAAAAATATAATATTAATAAATATATATAAAAACCATCAAAGAAACTTATAAATATTAACAATAAGATTGATGTATTTCATTGATGTCATCTATCAAAATCAAGATGAAGAAAAAAAATCTTTGCTATAAAATAAAGAATATTTAATGAAGATTACATTCTATCTTCTATCTTTATTTGTCATGCTAAAAAGATAGAAAATCAATAACAAATAGATTCAAATCAAAAGCTATTATGTCTTGAGTGACAAAACAAGATATTGATATTATTAGTATTTTTAAGATAAAATTATAAAAATGAAAACTTCAAAGAATATGTTCTTATTTGAATAGATATCAATATATAATGTATTTGGTATTAGAACCTTGGAAGAGATTCTTGAAGTTTGGTGATATTATTAGAAGTAATAACCATTCTTTTTGGAGTTTTAAATATTTTGTTTAAAATAAGATATGAAGGCTTCAACAATAATTAAATAACATAGTGGACTTTTGGCCTTTGTATGATACATTATTAATGGCTAAGAAAACTTATCAACTATCTTAGAAAGGAATAAAGATTAGAGTATGTAGCAAATATAATTTGTTGTATCTTAGACTTTGTCAATATATGATTACTACTCTTTATAAAACTTTTCTTTAGAAGATAAAGTAATGTTTCAAAGTCATAAATGTCAAAGAAAGAAATCTTTAATATAATCTTATGTCACTCAAAAGGACTAGACAATCAATCAAAGATGATATAGTATTTAACTAAAATGGCTATTGCCAAAGATAAGAAGACTAAAAAGTCTTAAATAAGACTAAAGACTAAAAAGTATTATGGATATATATATATATATATATATATATATATATAGATATATTATAATTATTACATAGATAATATGAATATATAGAAGTAGATAAAAATAAATTAATTTCATAATACCTTCTAGATAAGCTTCTTAGAAGCTTCTTTGATATTGTTTTGACTTTATATGTATTTGTAGTTCATTGGTAGGTTAGAAACTTGGTCAACAAGCTAACCACGTGCCATATGTATTATTAGCTTGCAGGACAAACTAACAATATGGTACCAACAAGCTAACTATGTATCATACAAAGTCAAAACATTTTTAGAGGTCCTATAGAACGTTGCCACATAGATCTTAGGTAGATAATATATATAGAGGCAAGAGTAAAGCCTTCTTTACTCTTGTCAATTCTTTTTTTTGCTTTTAGTCTAGTTTCAAGATTTTTTAGTTTCTTTGTCTTATAACAATAGCCAATATAGTTTTTTTTTTTTTTTTTTTTTTTTTTTTTTTTTTTTTTTTTTCCAATATACATACTTCTCTATTTCTATTTTGTCATATTTCTTTGAGACAGTCTCACTTTTTTATTTGCTTTCATTGAGTTCTTGTCCTTGATAGATTGACAAGTGTATATTTATGATATTAGAGCTTTGACTTTTCTTGATTAAGAGTGGATTATTCTTTTTTTTTAAAAATAAAATTTAAGCATATTAAGAATTATGGATTACCTTCTTCTAAACTAATATTGTCGTTAATATTTTTTTATTTTTATTTTTAAATCTTCTCTTCTATTTATTTTAAGTAATATTAAACATCTTTCATTCTTTAAGTGTTATTATGGCAAGCTTCTTGAAATAAAGAATGCAATGGTATAAATATAATAGTAATTGAGAGAGTTAATGCTTGAAAAGCATCAACTCAATTTACTACCACAAGGGGTAATAAGAATGATAGGAAGAAAAGATATAGAGATGATTGGAGTTGCTTCAACATTTGCACCAAATTATGTTCTTTCTCCTATGGTGGAACACCTTTTCAATGTTAGAGAACCAAGGATTGCACTACTTAAGAAGTTAGATAGTACAAAATCTAAGTTTTGAAGATTTATCAATTAAGTAAAACTTCTGATTAAACTTCAACTCCAAAACTATCCAACTCTAGTATCTCAAGTTAGATTCGTTGATACACTCTTTTTAGATTCGATATTATTATGGTTTTTATCTTTTTTTTAAATGATGATATCTAATATTAGATAATTTAGAGACTTTTTTGGTAAATTTTGATCTATGTATGGAGAACATGATATAATTTATATTACAACTAATAAGATTGGTATTATGTAAGAAATCAATTAATCAATAATATTATACACTTCACAATTTTGACAACTTACAATTGATATCAAGTAGGATGATATTGCACTTCTTAGCCAATTTTTCTACAAATTATAATATGAGGTACAAAAATTGATGCTCAACTTATCTGATCCTCAAAAATTGAGTCAAGAAATTGACTTTGCTGTGAAGTGTAACAATTGATTTTTTAAATTTTGATCTAAGAGTCACAAAAGTGCATCTTAATATTATTATAATTCAATGAAAATGTCAATATCTTCTCAACACATACATTTGGAAGTAAAAGATATGCAAATTGAAATGGTATATTTCAAACTTCTTACTAAGTAAGAAAAAAATCATCGTCACTAGGAAGGATTATGCTTGTATTATGGAGATCCTAAGCATACTACTTAACATTGTCCAAAAAAACAACACAACTTCAAAATGAAGAGTATAGCCATCAAAAAAGATAATATATCAAAAAACAAGTGTGTCCAACTACATTAGGGACCTTGCGGCTGGAACCTTATACAACACATAGTGAAGGTCTTATTTTTTCCTTAGAATCTTCTCTTTGTTTAAGAATAAATATTATTTTAAGACCTAAATATTAAAAAGCCTTTACCTTATTAAATTCAAAAGTTTTAGTATGTTTCTTAAATAAAGAATTTATTAAAAAACATAATATACCTTTAGTGAAGAAAATTAAAATTATTCACATAGAAGTCATAGATGGTTGTCCATTATCTTTAAAAGATACTATTCATGAAATTCTTCCTATAGAAGTAAAAATTAATGGTTATAATACCTTTGTAATATTTAATATCATTAAATCTTCTTTTAGTCGAATCATTTTAGATTTATTATAGCTAAAAATATTTAATTAAAAAATAAATTAAATTTCTTGTAGTCTTAATTTTTTTAAAGATATAGTTAAGAGTATAATTGATCAAGTAGAAAGTCATAAGTCTAGTACAATTAAATCTATATTTTTAGATGTAAGATCTTTTATGTATATTACAAAAGAAGGATTACCTTGTCTTATTTAGGCTATACTTGTTTCTAATGGTAGAAAGACTTTAAGTGGTATTCTAAGCCAACATCAAGATTTTTAAGTTATATTTAAGAAGAAGAATGTGGATATTCTATCAAAACATTGTTCCTATTACTATTCAATTGACCTTTAAGAAAGAACTCAACTACCGTTTGGACCAATTTATAGTTTATCACAAAATAAGTTGATTGAATTCAAGGAGTACATTGAAGAAAATCTAGCCAAAAACTTCATATATCATTTCAAATTTCTAGTAGGAGCTTCAATTTTATTTATGAAGATAAATGATGGATCATTGCACATATATGTTGATTATCAAGGAGTCAACAAAATCACCATCAAGAATAAGTACCTATTATCTTTAATATTTGGACTTCTTGATTAGTTGAATTAAGCTAAGTTCTATACAAAAATAGATCTATAAGGATCATATAATTTGGTACTCATCAAAGAAGGAAATGAATGGAAGATTATATTTTGAATAAAATATAGACATTTTGAATATAACATCATACCTTTTGGACTTATAAATACACCAATAACTTTTTAATATCTAATGAATGATGTTTTTTTAAAGTTTATAGATAACTTTTTATCTATTACTTAGACAACATCTTAATCTATTCTAAGAACATAGAAGAATATAAACTTTATGTTTGTTGTATATAACAAAAACTAAGAGATACGAGATTCTATGTCAAGATAAAATAGATTGTATTCTACACTACTCAGGTTGACTTTTTAAGCTACATCATTTCAAATGATAGACTTATGATGGATTTTAAGAAAGTTTAAACTATTATAGATTGGAAGATCTCAAAAATGATAAGAGATGTATAATATTTTTTGGAATTTTCTAACTACTATTAGATCTTTATTAAGAACTTTTTTTGAATTTAAAATCTACTTATACATTTGACTTATAAAAATACACCTTAATGAAATCGAAATGCGAAAGTAGCATTTGAAGCTTTAAAAATAACATTTATTTTTATACCAATCTTGTATTGTGTCAACTGTTTTAAGCCATTTTTTTATAGAAATAAATACATTGGACTTTGCTATGAGTTTTGTTTTATCAAAAATGAGAGAAAAAATCATTCAATAGATTTTCATTCAAAAAAAATTTCAATAGCCAAGATGAATTACAAGACTTATAACAAAGAAATTTTTGCAATTATGGATTCATTTCAAAAATGGTGCCTCTATCTAGAAGGTGCTTAAAATCCAATTACTATTTATATTGATGATAAGAATCTTTAATACTTTATGTTAGTATATATTTTAAATTCTTGTCAAGCTTATTAGAGTATGTCTTTGTCAAGATTTGATTTTAATATTACTTATCGACTCAAAAAAAAATAAGGTTTGTTAGACCTCTTATTTAGATGTTCTTATCTTATACTAAAAGAATGACATATCTTTCAATCAATAAAGAATATTTTTTTTGAAGTCAAAATATTTTCATTTTTGAGCAATAAAATCAACATCAATTGTTCATTCAAACCTTATCAAATAAATTCAATTAAGTATGTCCTCTGATCTTCTTATTCATGATATCAAAAATCCTTCTTCTAAATCTTATCATGCTTCCTAGTTCAAGTTTAAAAACAACCTATTCTATTTTAAAGGACGCCTATACATTTAAGAAGGAGAAGCATGTTTACATGTTTACATGTTTTTTAAGCATGTTATGACTTTCTAATGGCCAAATATTTTGGATACATTAAGACTTTAAAACTTATATTTAGAGATTTTTGGCAGCTACAAATGTACAAGGCAGTGAAAGACTTTGTCCATTTATGTGACATTTGTTCAAGGTCAAAAACTCCTCGTCATCAACTCTATAGACATTTTCAACCATTACTTATTCCAAAACAATCATGGTCTTTTATTTCTATAGATTTTATTATGAATCTTCTAATCTCAGATTTTTATGACTCTATATTCATGATAATAGATCATTTCACTAACATAGAAGATTTTATAACATGTACATAAGCTATCATAGGTGAAGAAACAATCAAGTTTTTCCTTGATAATATCTATTTCTATTATGGATTATCTAAGGATATTATATTAAATAAGAAAATTCAATTTGTATCAATATTTTAAAAAATATTTTTTAAGATTCTAAAAATAGATATAAAATTATCTTTGGTTTTTTATCCTCAAACTAATGGACAAATAAAGCATGTAAATCAAGTTTTGAAGCAGTATTTGACGTGTACCATCAATATCAATAAGATAATTAGACAACTCTTTTGCCATTGGTAGAATTTTTTTATAATAATATGGTACATTTTTTTATGCAACAAATATATATATATATATATATATATATATTTTTTTTTTTATTATTAATTATGATTATCACTTGTAACTTTATGCTTTTGATTTTTCAAAAGTTGATAATCTTGTAGGAGAAGATTTGACAAATCATTTATCTAAGCTACACATAACAATGAAGGTGCAACTAAAAGAGGCTCAAGAACAACAAAACAACAATGCGGATACTTATCATAATGAACAATATCATTTCTATGTTGGTGATAAGGTATGATTACTTTGTTACAATATTAAAACTATTTGTCCTTGTAATAAGTTGGATTATTATAGACTTGAACCAATTTTTATTTATAAATAAGTCAATTTAGTTGCTTATTGATTACATCTAATGGAATCTATGAAAATCCATCTTATATTTTAGATGTCTCTTTTAGAGACATATAAGACAATAAATATCTTGAGAAAAAGATAACTACCACTGCCTCCTTTAGAAGTAGATACTAATCAAGAACTTAAGGTAGAAGAAGTCTTAAACTAAAGGCAGTGATCACATAGGTTAAAAAATATCTTATTCATTGATGCAGATACAATATTAGCAAATGCACATGGGAGTGTCAAGGACAAGAACTCGATGAAAAAACAATTCAGACAAGTGAGCCTTTACTCAAAGAAAGGTAACAAAACATAAATAAACAAGTATGTATATTGAAAGAGAAACTAGAATGGCTATTGCCAAAAGACAAAGAAACTAGAGACCCTTGAAACTAGATTGGAAGCAAGAAAGGAGTTGACAAGAGTGAAGAAGCCTTCACTCTTGTCTCTATATATACTCTCTAACTAGGGGCTACGTGGCAACGTTCTATAGGACCTCCAATATGTGTTGACTTTATAAGGCACATGCCTTGACTTACAAGGCAAGTTTTTTTATGTGTGGGCCACATAGTTAACTTGATCTTCAAGCTAACAACATGTGTGGCACATGGCCAACTTGATGACCACATTTCTAATCCAAAAAGTCAATTAAAGACACCTATGAAGTCAAAGCAGTATCTAGGAAGTTTCTAGGAAGCTTCCATATTAAATATTATAGAATTAACTTACTTTTACCTACTTTTGCTTACTTCTACCTATTTCTATATGTAATTATTAGCTTACATGATTATGGCCATGACATTACCCCCCCTTCTAGGAACGAGTTCCACGAGGAGCGGTCATCATATGTTGAGGAAATCTATGATGCGACGAACTATATTTGCCACATACTCTGATCTCTGTTCTCTTCGAAGATGATTGATAGGGCCTCTCAACCATCGGTAGTGTCCCATACCAGGGCAGGAAGACCACCCAGTTATTTGATCATTGTTGAGGCCTTCGTAACTTCCTTCGAATAGAATATTTGAAACACCATCAGGAGTTGTTCCTACCTCTAGCAAAATCACCAAACATCGGGAGTCCCTTCCCAAATCGTGATACCAAATGTGTTGTATCTCACCATCTATTCGAGGAAGAACATGTCGTTTTTGAAGATCTTCATCTTGATTGCGTCGTCTTGAAGGTTGTGACAATCGTAATGTCTCATCCGACAGGTCAGCAAATGAAGGCTCTTGAGTTGAATCCGCTGGTTATTGGTTCTCCATCTCTTAAGCACCACTACTACAACGAAGCTACGAACAAGAATTGAAAGTAGAATGTCATCTTGCCTAGATGTTGTTTCTTTTATAAAGAAGGTTTTCATCTTGATTTTGATGGATGTCGTCGATGAAAAGCCTCCACCGCCTTTGCTGCATTTGCAAGGTTCTTTATTGGCTCCCATGTGCATTCACTAATACCATATCTGCACCAATGGACAAGATATTCTAATTTATTTCGGCGTCGCCTTGAATCTAAGACTTCTTCTACTTCAAACTCTTCATTGTTGTCCACTTCTATAGGATGAGGTGGAGCTTGTCGTCTTCTTGGTATGTCCACTGTCTTGTATAGTTCAAGAAGAGACACGTGGAATGCTCGATGGATTTTTATTGACTCTGGTAGATCTAAACGATATGCAACTAGATTGATTTGTGTAGAAATAGAAAATGGTCCTAGCCTTCGATAGTCCAACTTGTCACAAGGACGAGTGGTCTTGATATTACGACGAAGTAGCCATACCTTATCACCCAAGACGAATGATGGTTGTTCCTTTCGATAGACATCTACATTGGCCTTTTGTTGTTCTTGAGCCTCTTTTAACTTCACCTTCATCGTTGTATGTAGCTCTGATAAATGAATTACCAAATCTTTTGCAGCAAGATTATCAATTTTTGAAAAGTCAAAAGTATCAAGTCGTGGATGATAACCATAATTAGCAAAGAAAGGTGTTTGTTTTGTAGAAGAGTGTACCGTGTTATTGTAAGCAAACTCTGCCAATGACAAAAGAGTTGTCCAATCATCTTGTTGGTAATTAATGGTACATCTTAAATATTGCTCCAAAACTTGATTAACACGCTCTGTTTGTCCATCAATTTGAGGATGGAATACCGAAGATAGTTTTATATCCACTTTAAGAATCTTAAAAAGAGTCCGCCAAAATCTTGATACAAATTGAGTTCCCCTATATGATATAATATCCTTGGGTAATCCATGATAGCAATAGATATTGTCAAGAAAGAGCTTAGCTGTTTCTTCACCCGTAATAGATTTTGTACATGGTACAAAATGTGCCATCTTGGTAAAACGATCTACTATCATGAATATAGAGTCATAAGAACCTGAGATTGGAAGATCCGTGATGAAGTCCATAGAAACAGAAGACCATGGTTGTTCTGGAATGGGTATTGGCTGAAGAAGTCCAAAAGGTCGATGACGAGGAGTTTTTGATCTTGAGCAAACATCACATGATTGTACAAAATCTTTAACTGCCTTCCACATTTGAGGCCACCAAAAATCCCTAGATATCAGCTCCAAAGTTTTATTATATCCAAAATGTCTTGCTATTGGAAAGTCGTGATGAGCTTAAAGAACACGTAAACGTGCTTCTCCTTCTAAAACATATAGGCGTCCTTCAAAATAGAGTAGGTTGTTCTTGAATTCAAATTTAGAGGGATCATGAGATTTAGAAGAATTGTTCTTGATATCATGAACAAGAGGGTCTGAAGACATAGTTAATTGGACTTGCTTAAGGAAAGTTAAATCAACAGTCAATGTTGATTTTATTGCTCGAAGATGAAATTATTCCACCTTCAAGAGAACCGTTCTTTGTTGTTCAAAAGCTGCATCTCCTTCTTTTGGTGCAAGATAAAAACGTCTAGACAAGGCATCGGATAAACCTTGTTATTTTCCTGGCCGATAAGTGATGATGAACTCGAATCTTAATAAAGACATACTCTAATGAGCTTGGCGACGATTTAATACGCGTGCTGACATAAAATATTCGAGGTTCTTGTGATCCGTATACACGGTGACTGGAGTAGAAGCGCCTTCTAGATAATGACGCCATTCTTGAAAAGAATCCACAATTGCAAGAAGTTCTTTGTCGTGGATCTCATAATTGATTTCTGCTGCTGAGAATTTTCTTGAATGAAAGGCTATTGGATGAAGTTTGTCATCTGTTCCCATTTGTGATAAAACCGCATCCAGAGCAAAGTCCGATGCATCTGTATCCATAAAGAATGCTTTGAAAAAATCAACACGATACAAGATTGGTGCAAAAAGAAACGCTGTCTTAAAAGATTCAAAAGCAACTTCCGCTTCTTGATTCCATTGGAGTTTGTCTTTACAAGTCAAACGTATAAGTGGAGCTGCAACTCGAGAGAAGTCTTTGATGAAGATTCGATAGAAGTTGGCAAATTCCAAAAAACATTGGACATCTCTTACCGTTTTTGGGATCTTCCAGTCTATAATAGTTTGAACTTTCTTAGGATCCATCATAAGTCCATCATTTGAAATGATGTAACCTAAGAAATCGACTTGAGTAGTGTGGAATACACACTTTTCTATCTTGGCATAGAGTCTTGTATCTCTTAATTTTTGTAATACACAACAAACATGAAATTCATGTTCTTTTGGATTCTTAGAATAGATCAAGATGTCGTCTAGATGACATACCACAAAATCGTCCAAAAACTCTTGAAAACATCATTCATTAGATGTTGAAAAGCTGCTGGTGCATTTGTAAGTCCAAAAGGCATGACGTTGTATTCAAAATGTCCATACCTAGTTCGGAATGCAGTCTTCTATTCATCTCCTTCTTTGATGCATACTAGATTGTGTGCTCCTCGAAGATCTATTTTTGTATAGATCTTAGCTTGATTCAGCTGATCAAGAAGTTCGGATATTAAAGGTAGTGGATACCTATGTTTGATGGTAATCTTGTTGAATCCTCGATAATCAACACACATCCACAATGATTTATCTTTTTTCTTCACAAATAGAATTGGAGCTCTTGCCGGAGATTTAGAATGGCTTATGAAATTCTTGGCTAGATTTTCTTCAATATACTCCTTGAGTACAGCCAACTCATTTTGTGATAAACTATAGATTGGTCCGAATGGCGGTTGTGCTCCTTCTTGAAGGTCAATTGAGCAATCATAGGGACGATGTTCCGGGAGTGTATCCGCATTCTTTTTTTCAAATACGTCTTGAAATTCTTAATATTGGCTTGGAATGCCACTTGAAGTCTTTTCACCAGTAGAAACAGGTGTAGCATAAATAATGTATGGTGATTCTTTCATAGCAGCATGCAAGAAAGCTTTTGCATCTATAAATACGGATTTAATTGAACTAGACTTATGACTCTCTACTTGCTTAACTACACTTTTAGTTATAATTTTAGACAAAGTAAGAGTTCGGGAAATCCAATCTATTTGAGGGTTATATTTTTCTAACCACGATAAACCTAAAATGACTGGATTAGAGAGAAATCTGATGATATTAAATACTACAAAAATATTATGACCATTGATTATTACTTCTATAGGAAGGGTTCCGTGAGTAATATCTCCAGAAGACAATGGACGACCATCTATGACTTCTACATGAACAGGTTTGGTTTTCTTTACTAAAGATATGCTATGTCTTTTAGTAAATTCTTGATCTAAAAAACACGCTGAGGCTCTTGAATCTAACAAGGCAAAGACTTTGTAATGTTTAGGTCCTAAAATAACATTTAATGTAAAATAAAGAGAGGGCTTTGAGGAGAGAATAGGACCTTTACTAGAACTTGTGCAAGGTTCCAGCTGCACGGTCCCTATTGTAGCTGGACAAACTCGTTTTCCGACATATTATCTTCTTTCACAGCCATACTCCTCATTTTGTGATTGCGTCATTTTTTTGGACAATGTTGAGCAGTGTGCTTTGGTTCTCCATAATATAAACATAATCCTTCTGGACGACGACGAGTTTTTTCTTGCTCAGTAACGTTGAGGTCCACTTGTACGGTTCTCAGATCGGAATTCAAAAAGGTAATTGTCGCTCTTCACAGCAAATTCAATTGCTTGACTCAATGTTTGAGGATCAGGTAAGTTAAGTATTAATTTTTTTACCTCATATTATAATCCATAGAGAAATTGGCTAATAAGTGCAGCATCATCCCACTTGATATCAGTTGTAAGTTATCAAAATTGTGAAGCATATAACGTTACTGATCGATTGCCTTGTCGTAAAATACGGATCTTATTGGTTGCAACACGAATTGCATCATGTTCTCCATACATGGATCGAAACTTCGCCAAAAAAAGCCTCTAGATTATCCAATATTGGATCTCGTCATTCAAGAAAAGATGAAAACCACGATAGTGCTGAACTTGAAAGAAGCGTACCAATGAATCTAACTTGTGATCTTGGAGTTGGATAGCTGTGGGGTTGAAGTTCAATCACAAGTTGCACTTGATTGATAAATCCTCGAAACTTGGATCTGGTGCCATCAAACTTCTCGGGTAGGGCAATTCTTGGTTTTCTAACATTTGAAGGGAGTTCTACCATAGGAGAAAGGACATGGTTTGGTGCAGATGTTGAAGCAGCTCCAACCATTTCTATATCTTCACTTTCTGCCAATCTTGTTGCTCCTTGTGGTGGTAAATTGAGTTGATGCATTGCAAGCATTAACTCCCTCAATTGCTCTTGCATTTGTGCCATTGCTTTCTTCATTTCAAGAAGTTCTGCCATGATAACACTTAGAAAAGAGAAGATGTCTAATATCACTCAAGACAAATAGAAGAGAGGACTTGCGGACAAAGAAAATACTAAGGACAATATCAGTTTAGAAGAGGGTAATCCGCAACTTCTAATACGCTTGTATCTTATCAAGAAAAAGGGGTAATCCACTCTTAATCAAGATTAGACAAAGCTCTGATATTGTAGGTGTACTCTTGTGATTCTGTCAAGGACAAGAACTCGATGAGAAAACATTTCAGACTAGTGAGCCTTCATTCAAAGAAAGGTAATAAAATATAAATAAACAAGTATGTATATTGAAAGAAAAACTAGAATGGCTATTGCCAAAAGACAAAGAAATTAGAGACCCTTGAAACTAGATTGGAAGCAAGAAAGGAGTTGACAAGAGTGAAGAAGCCTTCACTCTTGTCTCTATATATACTCTCTAACTAGGGGCTACGTAGTGACGTTCTATAGGACCTCCAATATGTGTTGACTTTGTAGGGCACATGCCTTGACTTACAAGGCAAGTTTTTCTATGTGTGGGCCACATAATTAGCTTGATCTTCAAGCTAACAACATGTGTGGCACATGGCCAACTTGATGACCACGTTTCTAATCCAAAAAGTCAATTAAAGACACCTATGAAGTCAAAGCAGTGTCTAGGAAGTTTCTAGGAAGCTTCCATATTAAATATTATAGAATTAACTTACTTTTACCTACTTTTGCTTACTTCTACCTATTTCTATATGTAATTATTAGCTTACATGATTATGGCCGTAACAGGGAGCCAACAAAAAAATCTTACAAATGTAATAGAGAAGGTCAAAGCTTTTCATTAATAACATCCATCAAAATTAAGATGAAGGATAGCAAACCTTTGCTATAAAGAAAACATGATTTAGGATTTAAGGTTTCAACAATAATCAAATAACAGGATAGTCTTTTTCCTCTATAATGGGATATTATTGATGGTTGAGAGGACCTATCAACTACCTTCAAAAGGAATAAAGATCAAAGTACATGCGATATATAATTTGCCATATTTAATTTCAAGAATTTTTAATCTCTTTGTCTTTTGGTAGTAGCTATTCTAATTTCTTTTTTAATATACATACTTTTTTTTATTTCTATTTTTTCATATTTTTTTGAAAGAGTCTCATTTATTTATTTACTTTCATCGAGTTTTAATTCTTAATAAAAAGACGTTGTTAAGAGTGAAGAAGGCTTCACTCTTGCTTCTATATATACTCTTAACTACAAGCTACATGGTAATATCTTATAAGATATCCAAAACGTATTGACTTTGCAAGACACATATCTTAACTTGCAAGACAAGTTTTCTATATGTGTGCCATATAGTTAGCTTGTTTTACAAGCTACCAACATGTGATTAACTTGTTGACCAAGTTTTTAATCTATCAATTAACTACAAATACGTATAAATTCAAAACAATATTTTTATTCTAAAAAGATTTTTTTTAAAAAATATTATGATATAAATTTATTTTTATCTAATTTTATTTAATCATATAGATAAATATTAGAGCAAATATGTATGTCAATGACATAAATCAAAAATATAATAAATATCATAAATAATTTTAATTTTTTATATAAAAAGAGATAAGTAGAAATAAATAAAATATATATATTATATAATATTTTATAAAATAGCTTTATAAAAGCTTCATAGATGCAGATTTGACTTTATATATGTTTGTAGGTGATTGATAGATTGAAGACTTGGCTAACAAATTGGTCACATATTGCACATGTTTGCCCCTTGTGATATAAGTTGGTCATGTGGCATACATATAAAAAACTTATCTTATAAGTTAGACACATGTCTTGCAAGTTGGACATGTATCAAAGGTCCTATAAAATGTTGCCACATAATTCTTTGTTAGATAATATATATTGATACAATAGTAAGGCCTCCTTTATTCTTATCAACTTCTTCCTTGCTTCTACTTTAATTTCAAGGATCTTTAGTATCTCAATTTTTGGCAATAGCTATTATAATTTTTTCTTAAAAATATCTATTTTTTTTTTATTTATTATTATTTTTTTTGTACTCTCAGTTTAGTATAAGTCTCATTTTTTATTTATATTGTTTGGATTCTTGTTTTTGATAATTAATTAAGTCCTTGCAAAAGATTATTTTTTTAAGTATGATTATGGATAATATCATCTTTATGCATAAAATATTATAAATATAAATTAAATAATTATAATATAATATTTTTTATATAAATCATACTAAATTTATCTAAAAGTTCTTCAATCCATATTAATAGAAGATATTTATCTAAATCAAATAACTATTCTTTTCATACTTTATTTTAGATAATATATTGGACATACAAAAAATCATAAGTTAGACTAAATCTTCTAATGAATCTTTAATTCTTTTTAATATTATTTTTTAAATTATATAACCAATTTCATTAAAGAATTATTTTTTTTAAAGAATTAATAAATTTTTGTTTAATACCTAAATTTGTTATATGAATAAAATACCTAAATTTGTATGTTTAATACCTAAATTTGTTATATTCAATAACTAGAAGAAGCATTGTAGTTGGTTTAAATAGATCATTTTATATATATAGATATTAAAAGAGAGTTAAGATACAAATACTTTTTGGATCCTTTAAATTTTTTTTTATTGGTAAAATCTTCAATTTATCCATTCAAATTGTAATTTAAGAACACAAAATAGATAGCATCAAGATTTCTTGGAATTAAAATAAAAAATTCACATATCAATATAAAAATTAGTTGATCATCATTATGAAAGATGAAAGAAATTTTTACAAAATAATTAAGAAATTTAACATCATATTTTCTCTAGAAATTAAGATATCTAAATTTGCTATATATTGGATATTTAAGAAAAAAACATAAGAGCCAATTGGACTAACAAATTTAAATCCTAAATAAATCCTTTAAAAATCTTAATTAAATCTTTATGAAATTCCAAATAATTTTTAAAAATCTTATTTAAATTCCAAGTAAAGTCTTATTAAATTTCTTTCAAATCTTAATCAAATTCTAAAAAAATTAAAAATAAATCTAAAATAAATCCTAATTGAATTACTATAAATCTTAATCAATTTTAAGTAAATTTAAGAAAAAAAAAATTAAAATCCTTATAGTTTTTTGATTAATTGTTGATTTTATCTAAGATATTGTACAAAATTTAAACTCTTAATTAAAAATACTTATAAGAAATTTAGAAAATTCTCACTTATAATTTGAGTTTTTTTTTAATTGTTCTTGAGAATTGGACAACCTTTTATATTTAATCTTAGGATCTATTTTTAATGTTGCTTTTGAACTAATCTTCTTTAAGTATCAATTTAAGATTTTCTTGGATAACTTTTGCTAGAATACATTCTTTGCCTTTACTTGAAAATGCTTGTATTATTATTTTTGCTAATCCATATATTTTTTTTCCTTCTTTATGATCCTACAAAGTACGTAGAAGTTCCTTTAACAAATAAGACAACATAGACTAAAACTTTTTCTACCTCCCTACTTTTTATCTATAACTTCTAAAATAACTTTTGATGAGCAATTATTGTTCCACAAACCACCTTTGTATTCTATTTCATAAATTAGTTGGTATTCCACAAAGAGGAAGTTTAAAAAAACTTCTTAAACATGAAACTACTCTTCTTATGAAATAGGATAAGTCTTGAATGAATAAGTACCTAATTGGAATTAAAATGCATGTGGTACTCAAATAAAAGTTTAAAATATGAAAAAGTGACTTGGTATTAAACAATACTATAAACACAAAGAAAATTAGTACTTATCTTATTTAATAGTATTAAATTGATCTTATAAATAGGGAAATGATAAAGCAATCCAAATTTTTACTAAATTAACCCACATGCCTCCCTCCCAACCATTCTCCTATTCCCCTCTTCCCAACTATTGCCCCCATTCCCAGCCCCTTGTCCTTGTCCATAGAAATTGTAGGGAATAGAGAACCACTAGGAACAAGAATGGGAACTAAAAGGGTGCAATGATACTTAAGATTGAGTGGATAGCGTAAGTAAAAATTTGGATCTATTTAACATTCCCCTATAAATATTATATAATAAGAAGAGGTTTGTATCACTTTTGACTCTATCAATGCATTGGATATACATTGTTTTTGTATCAAAAATCAAATCAAATCAAATCAACGAATCAATCTAGTGTGATGTCTGAATACCTGCACATCCTGGAATGATCATTTCAGCATGCCACAAACACCGCTTTTTCTTGACCTAATTTTGCAAATGCAACGAGAGTAACTCTTACCTCTAGCTAAATAAACATCTCGATCGTTTCATTTTATTTTTTCTTTGTATATGAAATGCCGACAGAAGAAATAAAAATATCAAATAAAAAAGCAAGCAACACTGTCTGGCCAAATTCAGCGCCATGAATGGCCAAGGACCAGTGTGCTTCAAGAATGCAGATAATTGTCGCTGCGATGCGAGAACTGTAAAGCTGTGAAGAACCAAACAAAACTGCGAAGGCAAGAACGAAGCTTTCCAGTGCTGAGGTACCCAGTGCCATGGTAATCTCCTATTTTCTTGATACTTCACAACCAAACCCCTTTCGTTTCTAATCGTCATATATCAACATCGCTTCGCACTGCAGATCACCATACTACTCCAAAATAGCGCAACACAAAAGTCATTTTTCACTGTGCCCTAATCACCCAATCAAGCTGTGAAAATTACCAGTCGTGATCAGTTTCTTCAAGGACAAACATACTTCGACAAATTGGCTGCACTTGGGAGCTCCCTGATCCAATTGAAAGTGTTAACGAAGAACGAGATTGATATCCTGTGCAAGGATGACAAAACTTCAAATAAACAATGCTCAGAATCTAGGATTACGGACAAGTGGCTAGAAAGACCGCAATCCGATGGAATATTTTGCGCTGCAGACACTTGAAGCATCCGTCACCGCATACGAGCTCTAGTTCCAGAACGACGGCTCCGATTTTGAATTCAAGGAGATCGACAGGGTGATAGAATTATCTGAATTTATTGGGGAGAGGGACCGTGCACCTGCAGATTTCGCCTCTGCACATGACCCATGTCTGGAAATCGACAATAGAAGGATAATTTCAACGGCTTTCACAGCTAAAGGTCTTCACCTCCCTCAGATTGACCTCGACGTCCACAGCATTATTGCAAAAGCGTCGAGAAGCACCTCTGAGACTGGGCTCCAAATCCACCAGTCGTATTTATTGTCTGTAGCAGAGTTCTTATTCTCCGTTACGAGTCACATGCACGTACTTAGAGTGGTTGTTACTGCTATTTCATCGACAACAAAGGGGCGTCCGTTTCAGTACATAGGAATGCCGTAGTGCTGTATCTATTAATCCTAGATTATTTTGTCTTCAACGTTCAGCCAATCATGAAACAATTTAGAACAATACGCGCAAAGGATGTGGTGACAGGGCTGGCGTGACAAGTGGCCTGATCGGGCCTTGTCCTGCGCCGGAAGTACTTTCACCTAAACAGATTAACCACACCCATATGATCGACCAAAAACAGATTTTGTCCCTCACTGTGTTGATTACCCAAACTGACGCTGCCATTACAAAAGGACCACAATAGCGATGGATGTGAACTTGAGTGACTCTGCACACCACCCATAAAACTGTTTTTTCTTTTCTCTTTCTGCGGCCTGCAAGATTTGTGGCTGCCGTATTGGGCTGATCAGGAGTGCAGTCGATTCAAAAAGCTGGCCAGGATAGGCACCAGTAACGTTGTCAGTCACACGCTGCCCATGGCTACTTTCATCCGGTGGGCACTTTACTAATCCGACACTGCACGCCACAGAAATTCCCTAGTCGTGCAGATATTTTAGCTTCTTTTCAATTTATTGAACAGTAGGGTAGAGCTAATACGTTAACGCACTGTGATTAATTTTTATGTGACTGGTTGTGTGGCCTATGGCTCTGTTCATCCCGGTTCAATCAAGTCGTTCCACGCAGTGATTATAACATTTTCCTCCGCCCATAAAGTTGTTGCCACCTAGTATTATGTAGGGATAGCAACAACTTTATGGACGGAGAAAAATGTTTTAAAGTTGTTGCCAAAATTCCCTGATCGGAGCGTACCGAGTATGAATTGACTCATTTCATGCGCATGTGCTTTCCAATATTGTCGGGCCTTCAGTTGGTTAACTGATTTCTTACCCTCCTTCCAGTTGTCGATAGCAGTATGATGTAATTACCTCTGACTGATTTGTTTAGAGATCACGTCTGCAAATGAAGCAAACTTCCTGGACAAAAGCTAGCTTGCGAACAATGCGTTCGCCGTCGTTAATTCCTAAGCTCCAGCCCGGTTGGAATCACTGTTGGAGCTGTCTAATCCAAAATAAAAAGTTTCGGTAGGACCAGTGTACCCGAATCTGGCTGCACGTCAAACGTCAGCCTTAGAAGCTTGAATCAAGACAAACA
The DNA here is from genome assembly GCF_059467195.1 of Physcomitrium patens. Taxonomy (NCBI): domain Eukaryota; kingdom Viridiplantae; phylum Streptophyta; class Bryopsida; order Funariales; family Funariaceae; genus Physcomitrium; species Physcomitrium patens. Next base: position 4,844,171 of record NC_143410.1, read on the forward strand.
TTCTTCGCTACAATGATCGATAGGCATTCATGGCCTCGTGAGAAAGAATACGCGATATTGTGAGGAGAAAGATACCAGTGGTGCTCAGAAAGCCGACAGAGGTATTTTCGAATGTGGTTGCTAGCACACCTCGTACTTCCAATCCTGACCATGTCCTCTATTTTAGGCGTGCCGATACCGCCTCCGATGCATTCCTATCGAACGATACAACTGGTTAAACTGGTGTGCAGGTGCAGATCGTTATCAAATGAAAGAATCTGGAGCATTTAGTTCATAGTTTTTGCAGTGAGTCCCTTACGAACTTGTGAGTGCACCTTCATATCAACCGGAAGAGTGAACTGTAGCAGCTGGTTCTCGAAGTAGAAGCAAAATGACCGTTGCCAGGCGAGAGCAGCGACAAGTTGACGGAATGCGAAAAGGACGGCTGCATGTAGTGGTGCTGCCGTATCCCGCAAAGGGCCACAGCATCCCGCTCCTGCATTTCGCGAAGCAGCTGCATTCCATGGGAGTTTTCGTCACTTTCGTCAACACATTCAACCATCTCTCCAAAGAGCATTTCAGGAGCATCTATGGCGCCAACGAGGATGACAATCCTATGCAAGTGGTGCCACTTGGAGTAACGCCTCCCGAGGGCGAAGGTCACACTAGTTTGCCTTATGTCAATCATGTCAACACCCTCGTGCCCGAGACCAAGATCCTCATGACAACCCTCTTCGCTCGCCATGAAGATGCTCCACCTTCTTGCATAGTTAGCGACATGTTCTTGGGGTGGACACAGGAAGTTGCAAATACGTTCAATATCCCAAAGTATGTTTTGTTCGCCTCGCCAGCGTCTGGTTTGGCGTTCATGCTGCACACGTCTGAGCTCGTAAAGCAGGGGAAGCTACCAATCGACCGGTCCAAGGAGGAGGACCTCGTGTATGACATCCCCGGTGTCCCACCGACTCGGTTAGCAGACTTTCCGTCGCCAATCCAAGACCCAGAGGACGATAGCTATCTGTTCTACCTACGCAACTGCGAGCAGCTGCTCGAGGCGGCCGGTGTGCTGATCAACACGTACTACGAGCTGGAGCCGACCTATATTGAGGCTCTTCGAAAGGCTTATAATCTAATAAGCTTTCTTCCGGTTGGCCCTTTATTGCCGAAGGCGTATTTCGAGCCTTCCAGCGATGTGGTTCCGGTGGATTCAGATATCCGGGATCCATGCTTGAAATGGCTGGACACGCAGCCGGACTCTTCCGTTCTATATGTCTCCTTCGGTAGCGTAGCGGTTTTATCAATTGAACAAATTCAAGAGATAGCGCAGGGATTAGAGGCGAGCGGGCAACGGTTTCTGCTGGTGCTGCGGCCACCATCGAACCCTGAGAATGTGCCCTTGTTGCCGGAAGGATTTGAGGAGCGCACTCGGGGTAGGGGGTTTGTGCAAGTAGGGTGGGCACCGCAGCTGTGGGTACTGTCTCATCGAGCTGTAGGAGGGTTTCTGACACATTGCGGGTGGAATTCGACGTTGGAGAGTATTTGCCGAGGGGTGCCGATGCTTGCGTGGCCGATTCAAGCAGAGCAGGCGATGAATGCCAGGTGATAATCGATCTACTTTATGGTTACTCACAACTGGGCTGAGGGAGTCAATTTTCGTAGATGCTCATAACTAGCCGAGTTAAGACATTCATGCTGACAGATGTGAGCCACTGTGTTTGCAGGTTTCTTGTGGATGTAGTCAAGGCAGGTGTCGAATTGTGCAGGGTAACGGATAAGCTCGTCACCAAGGAGCGTATTTCTGAAACTGTGAAGTTTTTCATGACGGAAGGTGTGTCAACAGCCCGAAAGAACGTACGGAAACTGCAAAAGCTGGCGTTGAATGCAGTGGCATTAGGTGCGTCGGTACAGAAGAACTTGGAAGACTTTACATTGGAGGTTAGATTTGGGAAACAACTACCCAACGGATTGTAGCTCTAAACTTCTAATTCTATCTAAAATAAAACCACAATCTAAGGCGCATGCTATATTATTTTTTTTTTTAATAAAGATCAGTGAAGAGACCAGTAGCTTCCATGTGTTGAGGACAAGTCTTTATTGCTTTAAATCGGTGGTGGATTACAAAATCAAAAAATCCAACTTTTACAAAACTTTGATGTGTAGCATCTATTACTACTACTAAGAGAAGTGTGGCACCTAATTATACTATTATTTTATGTCAACCAATCAATATTATCTACCTATTAATAGTTTGTCCAAAACCCATTCCAAGTACTATGAATTTTATTTATTGAGTACAACTTAATATTATTTTAACTTAATTGATATTAAACCTAGTTGCCATATCAACTAAATAAGATATCCTATATGTTGGAAATGGAGGGGTGGTTGACAATAGGTTGGCTACCTTACTAAGCATCATTGTTTGTAAACTTACTCCAAATCTTCAAGCATATATCAAAAACAATCTTTTTAGAAGATATGAAGCTTAAAATCTCAATCTTTTTTAAAAACTTAGGAGCAAATTAGTAGTTAACCTAAAATCTTAAGATGATTGCAATATATACATCCAAAATTCTTATATATAATACATTACATTCTTATTTGAGCTCTTTTTCACATTTTTTGTATCTTAAGAGATTAAAAAATCATTGTCCTAGTGATTATATTTATACAATGTCGGTTTTGCTAGTAAGGTATCATAAAAGAAGATTGAGATTTAGAGTGTAGATCTTTCCATGTCCTTAACTAGTGAAGGTATTTCTTAGCCATGAGTTGCAAAGCACATTACCATTGCACATGCTTAGTATAAGAAACATGATTATTAGATTATTAAATCATATCCTTATAATAATGAAATTATATAATCTTTAATTGTCATATAAAATGGCAAATTTGATTGTATAGATTCACATTGTAATACAATATACACAATTTTTTATATTGTAATACAACTTATATAAGTGAAGAATATATATATATATATATAATGTAAGGCATCTTGGGTATAAGATAAAGAAATAAAGAAGCTTATTGATTTGTAGGCAAGAAAGGAATTTAGAGAACACAAAGTACTTGGGACTATGACTATTTTTAAAACAAAGTTATTAGAACCTTGAAGATTTTTAATAACTACTTCTTTGCATATCAAATTGATCAATGTTTGGGTGTAAAGTATTGTGCTTGCTTCTCTTTTCACCTACTACTATCATAGACATACTTAATTACATAGATAAGAAGTATTAGATAGAAGATAAATGTAACTAGATATTATAATATCTTATGGTGAAGCTTCTTAAAAGCTTTATAGACATGGATTTGACTTTATACACATTTGTAGTTGATTGGTAGATTAAAAACTTTGCCAACAAGTTAGCCATGTATCATATATATATTGATGGTTTATAGTATAAGTTGACCATGTGGTGCTCATGTAAGAAACTTGTCTTGTAAGTTAGCCATGTATCACACATGTTGGTGGCTTGTAGTACAAGTTGACTATGTAGTGCTTATTTAAGAAACTTGTCTAATGAGTTAGACATGTGTATCAAAAGTTAAATATGTATTAGAGGGCCTATAGAACATTGCTACATAGTTCCTAGTTATATAGTTTATGTAGAGGATCTTTACTCTTATTATTACTTCTTTTAGTCATATTAATATTTTTTTATTTTTAATTTAATTTTAAAAGTATCTAGTCAGCTTGTCTTTGGCAATTGTCATTCTTGTTTTAATATTGTTCTACTTTTGAGTAACTATCTATTTTTTTTGAATGACCTATAAATATATTAAGGTTTTTATTATTTGTGAATCATATACTTCACAACCATTAGTGCTATTTTGAATTGAAATTTATCACTTTCTCCCTCTTGTAAGATCTAAAGCTATCTTTGCATTTAATCAAAAGATTTTATATAGGAATATTTTGAAGTTGTAGAAATTGAAGAAGCAAAGACAATTTGTATAGAAGAAGAATCAAAGACAAGTAACGTTGTAAATTTTTGAGGCACAATACTATTAAGCCTTAACAATACTAAGAAGGTTGTTGTTATTAATCACATGACTTTTTTCTTATTTCTACTTTGAAATTGAAAATATTTCTTCTCACAATTATCTTTCTGCTTGCTACCATTGCTAAGAGTAAGTAGAATGGTTAAGTGAGCAAATCTAAGTATTTCATAATAAATAAAATTTTGGATTATTGGAAATAATAAAGATTACAAGGACTGGATTCTTATTCAAGAATTTTTAGAAAGTCAAAAAAATAAACAAGAATTTTGTATTAGGCTTTTATCTAATAGCACATAACACTTGTAAAAGTAGATATTGTGATCTTTTCAAGTATTGATAGAATTAGAAGTTTAGTTGCATCTTATTATTTTTAGGTATTAATACTAGAAGAAACAACTTATTATTATAGCATGAATTATAATAAAGATGTGTTTATAGATTTATTTTTGGTTAAAGTAGCTCCAAGATTATTTTGCTATATGGATAAATTAGGAATTGTCTTGGTCTCCTCACAAAAATTTTTAGAAGATTGAATAGTTGTGAGGTAATATGATAGTAATAAGAGGAGATTTTTATTATTCAATTGAAATTATCTTTGAATAATAAAGTAGATAATTATTTGTGGTATAGCTTTTTATAAAATATAAGAATTTTACAAATAATAAAAAGTGAGATGTTTTTGAAATATATCATATTTGTGACTTTGAAGAAGTCCAAACTCAGTATCAATGATTCAGGGAGTGAAGCATAGACTGGATATGTGTTTATAGAAGAATAAAATAATATAAGAATATTATTTTTGACTTAGAGATTTTGATTGGAAGAATAGAATAATTGAATAAAATTATGTAATTGATAATGACTTCTAAGTATTTAGGTATGGTTTCCTAGCAATGATATAGTAGTATCATTTGATGTCACGAACATACTCATAATTACATATACAAATATGTAGAAGTAAATAAAATTAAGTAAAAGTAAGTTAATTCTATAGTTTTTGATATGGAAGCTTCTTAGAAGCTTCATAGATGCTGCTTTGACTTCATAGGTGTCTTTAATTGACTTTTTGAATTAGAAACGTGGTCAACAAGTTGGCCATGTACCACACATATTGTTAGCTTGAAGACCAAGCTAACTATGTGGCCCACACGTAGAAAGACTTGCCTTGTAAGTCAAAGCATGTGTCCTACAAAGTCAACACATATTGAAGGTCTTATAGAACATTGCCACATAGCGACTAGTTAGATAGTATATATAGAGACAAGAGTGAAGCCTTCTTCACTCTTGTCAACTCCTTTCTTGCTTCTAGTCTAGTTTCAAGGGTCTCTAGTTTCTTTGTCTTTTGGTAATAGCTATTCCAGTTTTTCTTTTAATATACATACTTGTTTATTTATATTTTATTATCTTTCTTTGAGTGAAGGCACATTTATCTGAATTATTTTTTCATCGAGTTCTTGTTCTTGACATTTGATTTATATAGCAAGAGTATTTATTATCTCCAGTAAGAATTAACTATTTAAAAGAATTTTAAGCTTTCAATTAATATTAATTTATTTTTTAAAATAATAAATTTAATTAGTTAATCTTAATTGATTATGCTATCAAAAAAAATTATTAAATAATAAATATAAACTAAAATTAATTTAATTAAAAAAATCTCCATATTATTATTACAACGTAATTATTAATGTAGTAAAGATGATGGTTTTGGATAGAGATGGTGTAGAATTGATAGTATAATAATGTAATGGTGGATTTGAGGTATGTCTTTGGTGGACTTGATGTATTATCATAGGATTTGAGACAATTGGTAGAAGTTAAATATTAAGTATTGATGATTATTTGGTATAGATTTTATTATATATTTGAATATTTGGCATTTTGTATGTGGCATGGATAGTAGATAAGTTGTGGATATGTAGACCACTATCCTTGAAGTGTTGGCATTAATAGTTGAGCCAAGGGTGAATGGTCAAAGAGGTTGCAATAGGATGGCACTTGAGTGCTGCTCATGAGTGGCAATTGTAGATAATAGTTATTAAAAGTTGAGTGAAGAGTGGATGCTTTATATCTAAGTCTATAACAATTTTTTGTAACATAGAGAAAGTATTGTTGCATGGGATAAGATATGGCCAATCAAAAGGAAGTAGAAAACAAAGAAGTATAATTTTCCTTACACTTGAGTAATATTGATTTGAGTCAATTATTTTTTTGATGTTGATTTAGAGGAAGTTGTGTAGCTGACTATATATTATTTCAATATATTTGCAAGGTAGGTTGATAAGGCTTTAGATTATTTAATAAAGAGTGTGACATATGTTTTATGAATGAAGCATTGCACTCCAAAAGCAGCAACTTTTTGGAACCTATTTTACAAAGATGAGTAAGATTTGAGAAGAAGTAGCCTATAAAAGAATATAAGTAATAAATCACAATAATTACGTTGATTAAGGATAAAAAAATGAAAGGTTGAAGGATAGCAATTGGTTTGATTGGATGCACATGTTTTGAATGCAATATTATGAGAAATATTAGTTTAATGATATATCATATTTTAAAGTCCATAAATAATTTAAAATTCATCCATATTGCATTTATATCAATGTAGGTGTCTTGTCACATTAGATTATGATGAAAAATTTTGTTATTTCAAAAAAATATAATACTATGAAATTTGAGAGTATTAACATGAAGCAATTTTGGATCATAAGTTTTAATTGATTGCATTCTTAGATACATTTTCTAGTAGTGGTTTTTAAAATGCTTGTAAAATTAGGTGATATATAAATGGAAGGTTGTTCATAATTATGCATAAGATTAAATTGATTCAATATATTTGAAGTCTTATAGTTAGCTTACATATTGCAATTTAAGAAAATTGTGCATAGATAAAATATTACATTTAAAAGATATAAATAATTAAAAAATTAATAATAAAAAATAACATGCACTGATCAGCACAATTAATAAATAAATAAATTCAAATAATCTAAAATAATAGATATTTATAGCTTCAAAATAAGAAAGAATAGAAAAAAAATAAAAATAAAAATATATATATATACACACATTATCTTTTGTATTATTAGTCATGATTAAATTTTATAAAAAACAAATTGATCTTTGAAAACACAAAGATTCAGAAATTTTCAATAAAAGCACTTAAAAAGAATCACCTAACAAGAGAGAATATTGATGAATTGAAAATAGATGGATGTACCAAAAATTATAATATTCAACATATTCCAAATATTAATCATAATATAAATATAGTAATTATAGAAGATGGTATCAATGATGGCAATTGTTATCTAATTGAGTGTTTGAACAGCTTAAGTCCATCTAATTTACTACCATTTAATTTGGCATTGAAGGTTAAACATCTGATTATGTTATTGCAAAACATTTCTTCATGTCTTTTGAGAGCATTAAATATAGTTGGCACTCTTTATAATATTTATTGTAGTTTACACTAAATATTATAAATATATTATTTAGAATGTAGTGAAGAAAAACTATTTATCTTCTTCCCTTCTCTTTGTATATGTAAAATAACCACATCAATATACTTCTTTTTATGTGTGTTTTTTTGTACACATTACTTCTAACTACTTTTGTGTCTCTCTAAATATTTTTAACACATTAACAATATAATTCCTCTTATATATTAGTCTTAGTTTTTAAAAACTTATGTGTACTTTATCCTTTGCTTTCTTGTCATTTTTTTCTATCCTACTAATGTATTGCTACTACTGCTAAGTTGTACTTCACTCTATCCTTCTGTTGTATTACATCCTACCTTGCTATTGTGCTGTCCTCTATCGCATCTTACCACCAATTATTGTGCAATGCCACCAAACTACCACATCCTACTATCAACTTGCTGTGCCATGCTGCTGTTTGTTGCAATCCATCGCAATCTCTTATTTTTATAGCAAAATAAAAAATAAAAAAAAAAAAAACTCCTTGAATTTTAAAATTTTTTGATTTGAAGTTCAACTTTATTATTTTATTTGGCTTTACATCTCAAGATGAATTTTATTCAAACTTTTTTACTTGATCTTATATTTTTTATTTACAGATTTATTATAATTAGTACTTCAACATCCTCAATTGTATCTACTATATTTTCAACTATCACCATTACATCTCAATATTTTCAAGCTCTTCTATTTCTATTATTGGATATTAATAGAAAAAATATATATTATAGATAAAAATAGAAAAATTAAATTTATTTATAAAACAATTCTTTGATATAATTTTTTTTGAAGAATCTCCTACTATACTTGCTATTTGTTGGAAAATACTTCTTTTCCTTTGTCATTATCTTGTACCTACATTGAAATATTAATCTATAAAAATAGAAGCTCCAACCAAGTTTTGGAAGAATCTTAAATTCAAGTTTGATCATCAAAAGTCCAATTTCTTTCTACGTACATATCATGATTGGATACATTTACAAATCTTAAATTTTTCAAATTTAAATATTTTCAATAGTAAAATATCTTGTATTATCTCAAAACTATAGTAATGTGGAGAAAGAATCTTTGAAGAAGAAATTATTGAAAAAACTCTTTACATTTCTTCCTACATCTACTAAGCTTGTACAACAATGTAGGAATATGAAATTTCACAGTCATCTTTATCTCATGTCTTATCTATTTCTTGCAAAGAAAAAAAATGAGTTATTTTTGCATAATGCAAAAGCTTATTCTATTAGAACCAAAGTTTCAAAATCTCATGCATTTAATATTTTAAATTCTAAGAATAAAATTATACAAATATAAAAAAAAGTGCTCATAAGCACCAAATCAGTCATGATTGTGACCATTTCTGCCTATAATGGAAGAATAAATATTCTAAAATAATTACAATGAAAAAAAAAATAAAAAATATATTCTTGCTATAGATGAGGAATAATTGAACATTTAGTACATATATGCTGTTCTTCAGAATACTTTGTTAAAATATTCCAAAAAAATAAGAAACTTCAAGCTAAGGCTGATGAAGTTCATATTATAGATGCATCCATAAACTCAATTGGTGTTGATGATTTAAAGGCTTATATGAATGACAAAACCTCTAATGATGAATCAAATGATATACTCATTGATTTTCAAACAACACATACTAACCTACAACATAGATAGTTTTTTATTACAAAATCTTTAACTTGAAAAACTAAAAATTTGATGACTATGGTTGGAGCAAATGTATTTTATTTCTAAAAAGAAAAAATAATGGTAAAATTGCTTGTGAATTCTATCATAAAATATAAACATATAATATTCGCACCCTCAATACCTCAAAGTCTGATCAACTATTGAGATGTGCATGCGAATAGTTATCACTTCTCAACTGCAATTTTAAATAGGCGAGAGGTTTTTGTTCTTACACAAAATCATAAAGTTGTAGAAAAAGCCTTTGATACAATAAATGGTTTATACCAGATTGCAATCTAACCTCCCATTTTATTTTATTTTGTATCATCTATCATAGAGAGCCACATTTTTTTCTCGCATTGATGATTGGAACATTCAAGCTCTACATTATTTTGAAAGATAATTCCATGTATAACTTGGCATAATTTAAAACCTATAGATGTAGATTCTATGGAATTATGTTTTGCATGTGTTTAAGACAAAATGATTGTTTAGCCTTCAATTTTTAAACTCCCATGAGAATTACCACTAATGCTTGAAGGTTGCATGGTGATATTTGTGGTTTCATTAATCCAATATCTAGACCATTTTGTTATTTTTTAGTCTTGTTAATGTATTAGGCAAACAATCACATATTTTATCATTATCAATATGAAATATTTTATTTCTCAATCTTATATCCATGCTTATTTGTTTTTGAGCACATTTTCTTGATTATCCTATTAAAACATTGAATATGGATAATACAAAAGAATTACATTAAAGTCTTTTAAAGACTATTGTATTGTAACAGAGATTGAGGTGACATATTGTGTTCTATATGAACATGCTCAAAATGGACTCATAAATTTATTTATAAAGCATATACAACTCATTATCTAGCCACTCTTTCTTTAAGTAAATTTACTTGCATTTATATGGAATCATATAAACTTGCATGTTGCAACATTAATATGCCTCCCTTTTTCTTTTCTTGAAATTATTGTACTACATGAACTAATTTTAAGACATGTTTCAAATATATCTCACCTATGGATGTTTGATTACCGTGTTTGGATTCTAGTACCAAAACCTCAATAGCATACTATTTGAGCTCATCAAAAAGAAGGCATATATATTGGTTTTGATTCATCAAGTATTATTTGTATTGTTAATCCATCAATTGGCACATTATTAGGTGCATATTTTTAAAATTTTCATTTTGAAGAGAATATATTTTCATCTCTTTGAAGAAGAAAATTTAATCAACAAAAAAACACAATACTTATATTTGGGGTACTAGAAATGTTTACAATAAATCCTAATCTTAAAACATCTTTGGCTAAAATTGAAGTTGTTAAAATTTTGTATCTAAAATAGATCACAAATGAAACACCTGATGGCTTTAATAATGCACCTCAGATTATAAGAGTTTTAATTAATAAAGCTCAAAACAGACTTGCTCCAATTCCAATGCTCCTAATTAATATACCTCATATTAAAATATCAAAAATTAAAAGGATTTATGGATCAAATAAGCAACTTGGAAAAAAGAAGGCTATAACATGTATTGATTCTGGTATTGTTTCTATAGAAGTTTCTATTAAATCTACGGAACCATCAATTAATGATGATATGTCCATGCAAATTATACCTTCATCTCATGCAATAAAAAATCTTAAAATTAGGAAGAATAAAACCAAGTTAAGTAAAAAATTATATGTTCTATAGTTTGCTACAAATGACATTTGAGATAGACCATCTATTATAATAGATGAATTATTTGCATTCATGATTGTAGAAGCACTTTCTTACAAGAAAAAAGATTGTGAACCTCAAACCATTGAAGAAGTAATGCATTGCTCTGACTTGTTAAAATGAAAAACTACCATTGAGTAGGAGTATGCTTCTTTACATAAGAAAAAAGACTTTGGTCCAATTGTGGAGACTCTTACTTCTCACCCTATAGAATATAAGATAGTATTAGTATACAAGCAAGATTCTAAGGATCAAATAACTTGCTATAAAGTTTGTCTTGTTGCTTAAAGATTCATCCAATAGTTTGGCATTAATTATGAATCCACATATTTTTCAATCATGGATTCAATTATATTGTAATATATTATTAGAATGATAATCATGTCTTCCTTGAAATGTATTTTAGGGATGTGATAATTGTGTATTTGTATGGTTCTCTTGATGTAGATATTTAAATGAAAGTTCCTCTTAGTTTGAAAACAGAAACTCCAAATGTACTTGCTTCAAGATAATATTATAGTATTAAATTACACAAGGCCTTATTCGATCTAAAATAATATAATTGCATGTGGTATCAATGTCTCTAAGATTATTTGATTACAAATAAGTTTTTAAATAATCTTCTAATCTCTTATTTATTTATCAAACAAGATAAAACTGATTTTATAATCATTGTTCTATATGTTGATGATTTTAACCTAGTGAATACTAGATCTGCATGCATTATAGCTACTAATCTACTATCTATGAATTTGAGATGAAAATGCTAGGAAAAATAACTTTTTGCATTGGACTTCAAATTATGCATCTCACAAATGATAGCAATTTTTTTCTATCAATTATTGTATATTTGACAAATCTTACAAAAATTCAATATGATTGATGCTACTCCATTGTAAACACCAATGGTTGAATATGGTCATGATGGTCATGATCCATACCATCCATGTGAGGGGGAAGAAGAAATATTGAGAGATCAATCTCCATACCTTATAGTGATTGTAGCACTTTTATATTTAGGCACATCTACAAGACCAAATATTGCATTTGCAATTAGTATTCTTGTAAGACATAATACACGTCCAATACTACAACATTAGAATGGCATCAAATATTTATTATGTTATTTAAAAGGCACTAAAGATTTGAAATTATATTACATACAATCTGTAGATCTAAAATTGGTTGAATATTTTGATGTAAGATATAAATTTGATATTGCAACAGCTAAATTTCAAATAGGCTATGTATTTTTAAGACACGAAGTTGTAATATCATAGAAATCAATGAAACAAACTATAACTGCAACTTCATGCAACCATGTAAAAATTATTGCCTTACATGAAGCATCTCAAGAATGTATTTGATTGCAATCAATTGATAAACTCATTCAGACAACATATGGACTTTTATATGATGATTCTCCAATTATCTTGTATGAAGACAATAGCGCTTGTGTTGCACAAATACAAGTTGGTTTCATTAAAGGCAATAGAACAAAGCATATTGATCTAAAGTATTTTAGTTATATCCATGACTTAGTTACTGATCAAGGACTTATGATCAAAAAAATTGAATCTGCAAATAACCTTGCTGATTTTTTTACCAAAGCTCTCTCTTTGTACAACCATTGTTGACTTACTTATGGCATTGGTATGCAACAACTTGCTTTTCTTGAACAAGAAAGTTAATGAACTCTTAAAATGATATTGTATTCTTTTTTTCTTCATCTATAGTTATGTCCTTGAATACAATAAGGTTTTTTTAGATAAGATTTTAGTGACGTAGCAATTGTTGATCTTATGAAATTACAAAAAATTATAGATCATAATTTTTTGTAAATTCTATATTATATAAATATTAAAACAAGCAAAGAGGAGCATTGAAAGTATTAAATGTAGTCAAAGCTCTCCATGATATTTACTGTAGTTTATAATAAATATTATAGCTATAGTACTTGAGATGTGGTGGAAAAAAATTATTTATCTTCTCCTCTTCTTTTTGTATATGTGAAATAACTACATTAATAAACTCCCTCTTTTGTGTGTTTTTTTGTACACATTGCTTCTAACTACTCTTATGTCACTCCAAATTTTCTCAACAATGTCAACTTTGCAATAAATCACACTTAATCATTACATTATTGACTTATCAAATTACAAAGGCAAGTCTATTATCTAAAAACTACAAGAGAAGATTGGTTTTTCTTTCAAAGATCAAATTATGCCCATCAACAAAGATTTCATTTAAGTTACAACAAAGGCAATTTCAAATAAAGGCAAGATTTGCAATAACTATCAACAAATCTCAAGCACAATTGATGACATATACATGAATAGATCTTACAATTCATGTGTTTACACATACACAATTGTATGTTGCCTTCTTACAATGCACTTCTCCAATTATAATCAAGATCTTGCATTCTAAAAATAATGAAGATGCAAATTCCATTATAAATATAATTCATTTCAAAGTTCTTTCAATTTAGCTACCTAAGTTGTAATAGATAATAATCATTTTTTCCATTCACAATGACAAAACATAAATAATTCTATTGTTATGCACATGTTCTTTCTCTTTTTCTGGTCAACATTTTTTTAGGAGTGGTCAATTTTTCACTTAGCAACCACAAATTAAATTTTTATAGATATGTGATCTTAGTACCAGCTGCTGATCTAAGTTACTTTCACATACCCATCAGGAATGAGATGATGATTGATAGAAAGTACAGGGTTACAACTGTCAGGAATCTAAAAAAGTAGTTCACCTAAGTTGAAATACCTTTAGAATGAGTATGAGCAGAGAATTCGAGAGATCCAGATAGTGAAAATTCGTTTCCACTAATGGGCACACGAGACCACAATACGAAATAAAGCTTCATCTACGCTAATGAATTTAGCAACCTGTAAAGCGTGTTAGTCTTGCTTCCGTCTTGAACTCGGGTTGCAAGATAAAGAGGAAAATAGAAAGAAAAGATATTCAGATAGATTCGGACTTGCTGCTCAACAAATGAACCAATCAAGATCCTGGGTGTGAACTGTTACAGACACAATTCCATCTTTTTAAATATTAATGTATAGCTGAGAACAGAGCGTTAGATGTTGTTCTCACAATACTCAAGACTTGTTCTTCTCCATTTCAGCGCTCAACATGTGGTTCAGAAGTGATTGCACGTTGAAGTCCCTTGCCCTGCAGCCACACGAGGCCCGATTTCTGTGTCAATAACGTATCACAAAATATGATATTGATACATGTAACTGGGAACTATCACTTGGACTGAATATTGAATTGTGAACGTTTCAGGTGGTCTGAGTCATACTTTTAGTTCAAAAGACAGGCTTTGAAGGAGAGAACACTACCAAATATTGTAGGGTACCGAGTTCAGAATGATACCTCTTTGCTCTGCGCCGCGGGTTGAACCTGTCGGCCTGTGATACAACATTATCAACTATCGTTAACTAAGCACATTATCTTCGAGCCCAAAATCTTGACCGTTTTGTATGTTCGGAGACTAGTCTTTCCAACTAATTATTGTTTTTAGTAGTGGTTTGTGTGATGCTCACTTCGGCCCTGACAAATCAAGTTGGAGGATTAAAAAATGTATGAAATTTTCTCACCTCGTTGTCGGAATCACTACTACTCCCGTCTTCATCAGATGACTTCGTCGAAGCGGCCATTTCCATTTCCGCAAAAAATGCTTCCAAGACAAAAGCAGCGATCTGCGGTTTTCAACACCACAATCACCCATCCATAAGCAACTCTATGCAGTGCACATAAGCGTCGAGGCCCTGTAAGATAATCGTCACTTAATAATTACAAATGTCAGTTCTTCAACGTACATGGGACGGGAAATGGATCTTATCTCCTTACCAGATTAAGAAGAAATAGAACAGCAATCACGTAGAAACCCCAGAAGTAAAACATCGTCCACCACGTTCCGGTCAATACAACATAACTCTGCAAATTAAATTCAATGTTAGCTGCTTCAACATCAGTAGTGAATGTTAACAGGAGAAATTAGAGACTGAAGATGATACCGTTTACGATCATCGCCACAGATGCAAGCTTCTTCATGGTTGAACAAAAAACAGACAGTTGCAGTAGCAAATCTGGTATTTTCTTTAAAATTTTAAATTTTAAAAACTCACATCCATCCATGTCTGCCAGCTGCCCATGATAAGCAAGTCGAACAATGTAACCATGCCAGAAGAAAAATCGTTGAAGTTTTGCAACAAGTAGCTGGAGATAGTCAAGGATTTCGTTGCACAACGTAAAGTTCTCTATAAAAATGCTTTAGACAAGGGGTTCTGGCCAATGAGAAGTTTTCGTTTAGTGAAACATATCCACATAGCATGATCCCAAGAAAAGGAAAACAATTCTAATGACAATAAGGGAGGATACTCGCTCTCGAACATTGAGGTGGTCTCCAGGATGGGATTTCCAGCATAGACAAGACCACCGAAAAGCTGCACAATGCCTCAACAGCAATCCATGTTGTCAACGCCGACATTGTCTTACGGAGTAGCCTGAATACGAAATTGTTTTGCCACTGTCCATCTGAAACTATAAAACATTTATTCTCCTCTGGCTTTCATTCATTAATATTACTGACAAAAATGATAGAAAAGAGAAGTAAACGAGATAAGAAGTGGAACGTACGTGTACACCCAAGGAACAAAATAGGCACATAAGGCAGAAAACGATCCCCAAGTAAGGCATAAGATTCGGGATGAGTTTGAAGAACGTGGCAACCATAACCTTGTACCGCTCAACTAACACAAGCAACCTAGTCAACCGTAGAAGTCGTGCAATTAAGAGGTACCGGATCCTGCAACAATAACAAACATAAGTCTCAGAATACTTCTTCAACTTGGTTTTTACGTGGTGTCTACTCTACAAGTGTTATGAGAACAAGCTGACACCAAGTCAAACTCCTTTTTTAACTTTTCATGTTTTCGTCAATATTCCGAAATCACGCTGTATTGAGTTGAGATGTTGTACAGCTCGTCATTGGTGAAGAAGGGTAGATCACCGGGAGTGAAAAAGGCCACGGTCTCCGAAACCACTGCACAGAATCCAGCAAGCAGTGGTCAATTGAAGTTTCTACCAAGCACAGCAGAACTAGTATACAGGAACTAATATTTGTGTTGTGAGGAATAGGGGAAGAAATCTTCTTTAACCTACCAATTATCACGGTAATGATGAAGTCATATTGATTTTGAGCCGATCGCCAATAATTGGTGAATCCGTAAACGAGAACTTTTAAACCTACTTCGATCACGTAAACCCATCCTGAAGGAAAGTTACGGCCAGTCAGCATCGGAACTTTCACTCGTTCATTTGAAAGAACTTGCAGAATCACATCTCTCAATGTTACTTACCGAGGGCAAACTCGACATCTTGCCAGAGAGCCTGTGAGGAACTTTCCTCAATATCAAGCTGCGGCATAGCGGTCAAATGTAAGAAGTTCATAATAACAGAATCCGATTGATGAGTTCACATGCTTCTTCCAAGGCTTTAATGGCCTTAATAAGAAAGCAGAAGGCAAGCACATTTTTCAACATACTTGCGCATAGAACACCGCAAATATCTTCGTTTACGAATTTTTAATTCTAGATACGAACTCTACAAGTAGCTTCTTTTACGATACCCTCATACAAGACAAACCGAGGAAAAAGACTCATGATCATAGCATGCTAGCATTGAGTTGAACAGAAATTCTCCCTGGGACAAACATCTTTTACTGCAACTAACATTTTGGTCTTATTTGAGAATCCCGCATTTTTAAATAATGCACTATTGAATTGCATAACTTAGAATAAGGGGGTTTTATCATGCATCACCCACAGAGAACACGTCAAATTCTAACACAATGCCCACTGAAGGAACAAACCGTGGTTTCGATTATGACAGCTACGGCGTTGATGAGCAGAAAGCCAATCACAATTTTGTCGAAGGTTTGACTCCTGACAAACGCCTTAATAGCGTTGAGCGCAGCAGAGTTGTAAAAGGCTGGATAGTACTCGAACCATGAGGGCTACAATGGACACAAACAGAACCGATATGTGAGAAGCCAGTTTGTACGATACGTACGTTTATAATAAAGATTAATACTGCAGAAAATGCAATTAAGAGTAATCGAGGAATACATATATACAGAGACTAACTCATATCATATCCTATATGTTACAATAACGGGTTATAAGAAATCAATACCTCATCAGCTTTGTCGAACTTCAATGAGATAGCATTGCAAAGATCATTGAACTCCACTCTATCGATCTGTAGCCCATAATGCAGGATGTGAGTTTCAGAAGAGCAAGAAGCACTTACGTGCGACAGATATCAGTTTTGAAAGGAAGACAAGAAAGTGTACGGGCCTACCCGAAAGTCACCACTGTCGTCCAAGGCACAAAATACAGCTTCCATGTCATCATCTGCAATCTTTGGTAACGACCTGAAACCCAGCACCAACAACGAAAAATAAGAAGATACTCACTGTGGTCGCTTAGGAAACATGCGATAGTTTGGCAGTATACTTGCTTATATGGTCAATCAGTAAGAACTCAAACCAAAGGCGTATCAAAAGCTTACTGCAATCCACTAATGTTCTAAATTCGATTCTACTTTTAGGACTGAAGTACACGAATACAGATCGTTAAGCAGTGAGGAGGACTATATGCATTTGTGGCGCTATTTGCAGGCAGCTTCAACACACAATGCCACAATACACTTCTCATGCACCTGAATAATCTCAAGTTTTAAGGTGATTCCTAAGCTAGCAGAACTCATACCGGTACTTGTTGAGTTCCTTAAATAAACGAGCGCATTGAAGCTTATCCAAAAAACCTCTTTTCTGCAATATCCAAGAAGGGTTTCACAGCTCAGGGCATGAAAATTGTCAAAGGCAACCACCACAGGAGAATGTTAGACATCCCTACAGCTTACACGTCTGGACGCACTCTGCAGCTAACCTGTTCATCAAGAAGATTGAAGGCAGCACCCAGAACTTGCTGACGCTCATTCGCTTCATTTAACAGAAGCTTGGCCAGCTGATGCAATAAGCACCACTTTGGTTAGACTGAGAGGTTCTCAAAAGTCGATTGACAACAATCATCTGAGCGATGACGGACAACAGAATGCTCTAAATTTCTGCGAGAATGAAGCAGGTTCAATGTGTATTCAAATACTGAATGAATCCAACCAGCGGAAACAGAAGTGATGCAGAAGACTGATTTGAGAACGAAGAGCAAGCACGTTTTTAACAGAAAAATGTTTACAATACAATCTATGACCTGTGTACAAAAAGTGGATAAGGATAATGTTTACCTGGCCCTTGAAACTGTCGTATACAACGGCAAGCACTAAGTTCATAAAGAAGTAAACACCAATTAAGATGTACAGGATGAAAAAGAGGGAGTAAAACCGCGATGACCTGGAACAAAAGTGATTGGTTAGAGAGAATAGATCCGTAAGTTATTGTGTAAAACAGAAAACAACCATACATTCCACCCCTTCTCAAAAAATAGAGCAAATATCACGAGACAAGAAAGAAAAACCTTCTTATACAGCAGGCAACGAACAAGATTTTTATGTTAAAGATGTATATCATGATCAAAAAAAACTCTACAACCTCTGAATGAAGCTCATGACGACATCCATAGCAGTGCATGAGCAAAACCATGATCAGAGAAATACTTGTATGCATCCAACCAAACATCGGGACTGTTGGAGGTTGTAAAAAGGATGGCCATCTGATAGAGAGTGGTTGAGTAGGATGTGAATGTGGTCTTGCCCTGCACTGTGTCTTCAAACATCACGTATGCCAACCAGCTCGAGAAGAGCAAGTACAAACCCAGCAGTGCCTGAACGACAAATTTCAGGCCAAGATTTTGGTTACAACTTGTAATGCTTCAAATGCTAAGAATGAACGCATAGAAATGATCGAAGTTCAAAAACAATGTAGCAAACTTACAGCAATATCCGCGAAATCTGGGATAATCCCTGCTAGAGTCTTCACACAATTACGCAAACCCCTGATGAATACAAACAAGGAAGTACATTAAGGACTAGCGGCAACCGTGACAAGAAGATATAATTAAATAAGTAGTGCAGGGCCAACCAAGTAGAATAATCGTTAAACGATCCTTCAAGGTCGTTAAATATACCGAGTGTTCAGTATGACGACGGCAACTCTTAGATAAGGGGCCAGTCGAAATGGCAGACTGAAGATAAAACCGGTTGGTATGATGTAGATAGCATTGACAACTGTATCCAACGCCAATACGAGAAAGAAGGAGACCTGCGTACAGATTAGATGATCAAATTATCTCGTGAAGTGGGAAATATCACTGAAATTGTGTACCTGTACAGCAGAAGTTTCAGAGGAAAAAAAGAGACAGTTGACGGCTCACTCGTAAAAGATTGAGATTGTTCCTCCAAAACAGCTTATTTCCAGTAAAAGCAATCGGGAAGAATGTGTGCACTCCCAATATGAGGAGAACCACAACCTGCAAATTAGTCGTGCACTTAAATCAGCATGAAAGAATAAAAATGGTCGCGATGTTTTACAACGAAGCAACCCTCACTTCTACTTCTCTCTTCACAAACATTAAAGACGGGGGATGTGTTTTCGGCTTGAAGGACTCCACTTCTCACTGAGAGGTTCAGCATATAAATCGGTTACTGCATTCAGCGCAGTACGCTACGTTTGCGGAGTGATCCAAACCTCAGTGATGAGCGACTGATGTCGAGTCAAATAAGGAAGGCCTCCCAGAAAAAACTTCTCTCTATCTCCACATGGTGTTGGAAAGCTCTCCTTGCACCAAAGAGGCACCTGCAAAGCCAACAAACGAAACAATGTCGCGAGGAATGAAACGTTTATAACAACTCTGATAAACTCTGAGGTGCAGGAAAAAAAATAGAAACAAGGTCTTGAAAAGCTGTTAGATGAAGCTTACTTCAAAGAAATTCAACAAGAGTAACGCGGCGAGGTTCAATTCCCACAAAAAATCCAAACTTATATATGCGAAGTA
This sequence comes from Physcomitrium patens, assembly GCF_059467195.1. Taxonomy (NCBI): domain Eukaryota; kingdom Viridiplantae; phylum Streptophyta; class Bryopsida; order Funariales; family Funariaceae; genus Physcomitrium; species Physcomitrium patens. The sequence continues at coordinate 4,864,098 of NC_143410.1, forward strand.
GTACTTGGCAGCTTCTTCGAAATTGGATTGTTCAAGAACCTCCGGTGGCAGACCGACTCCATCCTCAGCCTAATCCACCAAATAAATTCAGCACGAAAGAAATTATTCATTCAAATACACAACAATCCAAATCTACAAGAAAAAATGAACATAAATAATTAATTACAATTAAAAATTTGAAAAAAATAATAAATAAAATATCACATAAAACTCGAGGCAGCGGCGTTAGTCCTTGGTTTCCAACAATGCAGCGATTTATTCGAGAAGGTTAAAATCAGAGAGGATTGCACATTGCGATCTGCAAAGACCAGTCAGAGAAGTAAAGTGGACAAAATTAAAGTGATTACTTCACGAGCAAAACCTCAGCACAAAGCTCGCGATTCTTGCTGCCTCCATCTGAGACAGGGAAGAATCTCGTTTCAGTACCTGATCAACCATGGCGGCAGCTTTCTGATACTTGTCTCCCCTGGTGATGGCATCCCCGCGTCGCCCAACAATGACATTGTTCAGCCCAGTGGATTCAAACCCTCCAGAGCTAGAGGATTCACCCCGACGTCGCAGCCCGCTGCCAGTCGGCAGTAACGGATCTTCCATCACCACAAAAATGACTCAATATCGAAGGTCCACCTTTCTCGTGCCTACAATCCACAACCCACGCCCTTGTTTACGTCAAAAGACTAGATCAAAACCCACGCCACAACCTCTCCTACACTTGAAACTCCCCCTGGTCTCTCCCTCTCTCTCTGTTTCTCCCCTGCATTGCGCTTTTTCCAAACCAACTTCATGTACAATGAACACAAAGCTCACAACCCCGAATCACCCCAGCAAGACTCACTTCGGGCAGCGAAATCCTCAAAAACCGAAACCAGATCAACACACTGATCAATGCGATATCTAACGCACACACGAAGTCTTTCTCCGTGTCATGAGGAAAACAGCGGGAAAACTACAAAATAACACCCAACGCACATGTCCAGAAAAAGGGGAAACGAGAAAAAACAAATAATAATAAATAAATAACAACAACTACTGAGGTTCAGTTCAGAGGAGTGTCATGTGGGAGCAAACCAGATTGGGAGGAATCTAGGACAGCATCTTTGAGGATCAGATATGGAGAGGACATGACACCTCCGGTGGGGCCTCGCCTTTGGGCTCACTCATTTACCAAACCTCCTAAAAACAGGCTCTTGAAGGGGTGCCCACAGTCTGTAAAGCTCAATTGCCATTTACGTTGCGTGGGTGGGGCTGTGGGGTGCGGGGGAGCGGGGGCTTTTTGCCCACAGCAGGGATTGTTACATGAAAGCCCTCCCTCCATCCACTCACGAATGCTCGCTCGCTGGTGGGACGACGAAGACGAAGACGGAGGTGGAGCCGTGTCCGCTGCGGCGCTTTCCATTTATCACCACTACCGCGTTATGGGCAAAAGCTGGGCCAAAGCCAAAATCAGGCACTGATGGATATGCGCTGCGACGCGACGCACGTGAGCTCCGTCCACTATTTGGAAGGAATCGGTCTTCATCCGTCCAATGCTTTTTTCGTCATGTCGGTGGGGGCATTCGAGTGCTGGATAAATTGTAAACAAATGGGGGGCTTTGCAGCGCCACAGTAAGTGCCCCCCCCCCCCCCAAACCCACCTCTGTCCCTTTCCATGTGAATAGTGCGGCATAGCCAGTTGATGTGTAACATAAGTTTTAATGTTTGCCTTTCTGGGATTTGGATCAAGTTAAGTCATTCATAAGGAGTTGAATCTGCTCCTTCCCTATGGCTCTGAAGAGGATTAGGCACCCAGCTCGTTCTGGATGAAAAGAAATGTTCAAATGGGTGTCCGTTTCCAGAAATATATATATTTTTTGGCTGGATGTGAGTAACTGATTTTTTTTATTTTACTGTTTTTTTGAAATCCTGCATTTGTTTGCTTGTCAGTATTTTGAAGGTGATTTGACAATTAGGTGCCTGTCATTGAGTTGCTCATACAACTTGTGGGGTGTCAACCATATAAATGACAAGGCATGTATTAGAAAGATCATGGTATCTGAGAACAACAAATGGTAACATATTAAAGCAAGTCATCAGGATATAATTAAAGTGTGGACTTAAGGGCCTAAACGCTTAGGATTCATTGAAATGTATTTGATAACTTTTGTCTATGTACAACTCTACCAAAGCAATCTAGCCTACTAGTTACAAAGTTCTTAAGCAAAATTTAAAGATATTTGTATTTTTATTTTACTCATCTTTCTTAACACATACAATCACTCACAATGATTTTAATATTCTTCAACAATCACATGGTTCAGTAATCTCAAAGCACATGTGATTCTTCAATAATCTCAAATTATTCTATGCTTACTATTAATGGGCCAAGATAGGCCCATATCATGGCCTACACCTGTAATTATGATGGAACATTACAAAAACTCCTAAATTTTTATTGAATTGTAATCAAATTACCTTAGTTTCATTTTTATGCAATTTAAAAATACCTTTTGATACAAAATTGTCTTAAGATATAATCAAACATTACTTACTATAATGAAGAGCATATGCATTATTAATTATTATTATTATTATTATGTATTAAAAAAATTATATATATATATATATATATATATATATATATATATATGATAAATCTTCTATAAATTTACTCATCCAAAAATACCTCATAGAAAAGCTTTTTAGAAGCTTTTTAGATATTTTTTTATCTTTATATATCTTTGTAGTTGATTGATAGGTTAGAAATTAGGTCAATAAACTAACCATTTGCCACATGTGTTGGTAGCTTCCAAAACAAGTTAACTATGTGGTATCCATATAGAAAACTTGCTTTGCAAGTTAAAATACGTGTCATGCAAAGTCAATATATTTTAGGAGATCTTATAGAACGTCACCACATAGATCCTAGGTAGATAGTATATATAGAAGCAAGAATGAAGTCTTCTTCACTCTTGTCAACTCCTTTCTTATTTTTAGTCTAATTTGAAGAGTTTTTAGTTTCTTGGTCTTTTAGCAATAGCCATTACAATTTCTTTTTTAATATACATACTTCTATCACAGATATACATATATATTCTTATAAATTAAGTAGAAGTAGGTAAAAATAAATAAAAATAGGTTAATTCATATATTACAAAAACTTAGACATGCAGGATTATATGCCACGTTAGAAAAATGTATATTCCATACTACTCAAGTTCACTTTCTAGGATATATTATTTCCAACAAAAGATTAATGATAGTTCCGAAGAAGATATAGACTATCATGGATTGTAAGATTCTAAGAACAGTAAGAGATGTGTAATACTTTTTGATCTTTGTCAATTACTATTCGATTTTTATCAAGTTTTTTTCTCAAGTTATAGCTCTACTTACATATTTGTCTTGTAAAAACAAATTTGAGTAGAGTAAAGATGCCAAAGTATTATTTGATGCTTTAAAAAAGAATTTTACTTCTACACCAATCTTATATCATGTTGACCTCTCTAATGTATTTTTTATGGTAATAGATAGATTAGTCTTTGCCTTCAATGCAATATTATCACAAATCAAAGAAGATGATAAATTCCATTTAGTAGCTTTCCATTTCAATTTTTTTTAGTAGTTGAGATTAATTATGAGATCCACAATAAAAAAAATCCTTGCAATCATGGATTCATTTTAAGAATAATATCATTATTTAGAAGGTGCCTTGAGTCTAGTCACCATGTATACAAATCATAAGAACCTCAAGTATCTCATATCAACATGTCTTTTAAATTATCGCAAAGCTTTTTGGAGCATGTTCTTATCAAGATTTGATTTCAAGATCACTTATCAACTTAGAAAACAATAAGGTTTGTTGGACACCCTTTTTAGACGTTCTTATCTTGCATCAAAAGAAAGAAATGCATCTTTTGCTGAACAAAGAATAATTTTCTTAAAGCTTGAATATTTTCACCTTTGAGCAACAAAATCAACATTGACTATTGATTCAATATTTGTTGAGCAAATTCAATCAAGTATGTCCTCTGATCTTCTTATCAATAATATCAAGAATAATTCTTCTAAGTTTCATGATACTTTTAAGTTCAAGTTCAAGAATAATCTAATCTATTTTGAGGAACAATCATTTATTTCAGAAGGTAGGACACGATTACATATTCTTCAAACTAGTCATGACTTTCCAACAACTAGACATTTTTGATACATCAAGAATTTGGAACTAATATTGAGAGATTTTTAGTGGCCTCAAATGTGAAAGGTAGTAAAAGACTTTGTATAATCATATGATATTTGTTAAAGATTCAAAACTCATTTCTATTCACTTTATGGATTTTTTCAGCCATTTCTTATTCCAAAACAATCATGGACTTCCGTTTCTAAAAATTTTCTTACAAATTTTTCAATCTTAGTTTTGTATTATTCTATATTTATGGTAGTAGATCATTTTGTCAAAATAGTATATTTTGTACTGTGTACAAAATCAATTTTAGATGAAGAAATGGTTAAGCTTTTTTTAACATCATCTATTGCTATTACAGATTGCTTAAAGATATTATATCAAATAAGAAGATTCAATTCATATCAAGATTTTAGAGAATTCTCTTCAAGATTTTAAAGGTGGATATAAAATTCTCTTCAACTTTTCATCCTCAAGGTGATGGGCAAATAAAATGGATGAATCAAGTTTTAGAGCAATACTTGAGGTGTACCATCAACTATCATCAAGATGATTGGACAATTCTTTTATCACTGGCAAAGTTTGCATACAATATTTTGATACATTCATCCATTCATTAAATATCTTTCTTTGCCAATTATGATGATCATCCACAACTTGATATTTTTGACTTTTCAAAAGTTGATAATCATGGGGCAAATGATTTGACAATTTATTTGTCAAAGCTATATACAACAATGAAGACATAGTTAAAACGAGTTCAAGTACAACAAAAGATTAATGGAGATACCTATTGCAAGGGACAACCACAATTCAACATAGGTGACAAGATATGATTATTTTTTCATAACTTCTTAGTTGGTAAAAGATGTTAGGAATATAGTCCTTAGAACCTTCTAGAGATAAGTTTCTAGAACCTTCTAGAAGCAAGTCTTTGGAACCTTCTAGAAGCTTCTTAGTTGGTAGAAGTTGCTTGAGAAGCTTCCTAAATAGGAGTATATATTGGAATCGAGGCTGAAGAGTTCTTCAGTCTCGACAACACATCTCTTGGAGTTCTAGCTCACCTCTCTGGTGTTGTTCTTGTATTCATCTGATTAATCTAGTTCTTGCCAGTTCTTCTTAAACTTCTTGTTAGATCTCGAGTCTGTATTTTTGTGTCCGTGACAGTTTGTCTAGACTTCACTCACCTCAGATATCAGAGTTAGTTTCTTCCTCGTTAGAGTGCGGATTACCTCTCTGCTTGGAAGTGTACTAGCATTTTAGAGGTTGCGGATTACCATCCTCTAAACTGATACTTCTTTTGTTACAATATTGGAGTCTTATTCTTCTTGGAGAGAGTGGATTACCCCTTTTCTTGAAGCTCTTAAGGCATTTTAGAGGTTGCGAAGTACCCTCCTCTAAACCAATATTGTCTTCTTGTAGAGTCATTTCTGACTTTCTCTTAGAATGGTCAGGGGACAAAACATTAGTATGACGAAAAGTTCGAAGTCCAAGTTGGATGCTATCATGAATGCCCTCGCTACGTTATCGCAAAGAACTGCAGAGATTGAAGGAGTTGTGGCAAGGTTTTATAATGATGGAGTATCTGGGATGGCACAATCTAGGTTGTACCAGCCTCAAACTTCTGTACTTGGAGAAGCAATTTTACCTCAGGTTTGACAAGCACTGCTGGTTCTATAACATAAGGAGCCTCGAGTTAGCCTTTTGGATAAGTTCGATGGTACGCGTTCCAAGTTTCAAGGATTTGTCAATCAAATCAGATTGATAACAGTTTTACAGCCCGAATGCTATCCAACGGAGGAGTCATGTGTTGGGCATGTTGGAACCTTACTTAGAAGGCAAGCTCTATCATGGTTTGCTCTTTTGTTTGAGAAACGATCGTCCATACTAAACAACTTTGAAACCTTTTTGGAGGCGTTTGCGGAAGCATTTGGTGAACACAATAAGATTTGATGGGCTACAACAAAGATTCGGTCACTATTACAAGGAATGTGCTCTATTTCAGTCTATGCATCGGACTTCAGGCAATTAGCATGCGACATCAATTGGCATGAAGAAGCATTGATGAGTCAATTCTATTGGGATTTAAAGAATGATGTGAAGGATTTGCTGTTAACTCTTCCTGATCCACAAACGCTCAACAAAGTTATTAGCCAAACTGTGAAGTGCGATAATTGCCTATTCCAATGTTGCCAAGACCAACGTTCAAGACAACATACGGTTCGCCATGCCCCAACTATGTCGGCAAGCAGCGTGAATACACATTTAGAGGTAGAAGACATGCAAATTGATGCGGTACGTGTCAAATTCTTTACCCTAGAAAAAAAAAAAAAATGGCGTATGGAGGAAGGTCTATGCTTGTATTGCCGTGAAGAAGGCCACAAAGTTAGAAACTGCTCCAAAAAGCAAAATCGACATATTGTTAGGACTAGGGGCACGTTTGTTCAAGAAAACGAGGATGCCTAGCCATAATAGGAACCGTGCGGCTGGACAGTGAAATATCACAAAAACAACCAGGTTCCTTTCTTTCCACTCAATCTGCCTTTTGTTTTACAATCCCTTTGCTTATTGGCCCTCAGGAACTGAGAACCTTAGCATTATTAGATTCAGGAGCATCTGCTTGTTTCTTAGATGAAAAATTTGCGAAGTGTCATAAGATCCCTTTAGTACAAAAATCCAAACTTGTTCACGTTGAGGTCATAGATGGGCGACCTTTATTATCTGGTAGTGTCACCCGTGAATCAAAACGTATAGAAGTGACGTTTAAGGGCCATAGTAGTCATATTATTTTCAATATTATTAGAACCTGATCAAATCCTGTTATTCTTGGTCTTTCCTGGTTGAAAAAGCATAACCATCTATAGATTAGAGGTTGCGAAAGATGACCTTTCCCACAAAACCACCTAAGAGAAGCCTAGTTAAAAACCCCAAATAGAGAAATCTTTATTCATTGGAGCAAGAGCGTTTATAAGATCATCCAAGGAAGGCACATTGTTTGTCATTTATGCGGCTCCAACTACTAGGGAGAAGATCTCGACAACAAGTATACCTGAGCAATATAAGAATTTTAAAGATGTATTTCAAAAGAAGAATGCCAACATGCTATTGGAACATTGACCATATGATTGCGCCATAGACTTGTAGGAAGGAGTACAACCGCCTTTTGGCCCAATCTACAATCTATCACAGACGGAGTTGGCGGAGTTGCAGAAGTACATCGACGAGAATCTAGCCAAGAAATTCATCCGTGATTCAAAATCGTCAACTGGAGCACCCATCTTATTTGTGAAGAAGAAAGATGGCTCGTTGCAGATGTGCGTGCAATATCGAGGCCCCAACAATGTAACAAAGAAGAATCGTTATCTGTTACCCTTGATTTCTATTCTCTTAGAACAATTTGGACGTGCAAGGATCTTTACAAAAATTGATCTAAGGGGAGCTTATAACCTCGTATAAATCAAGGAAGGAGATGAGTGGAAGATAGCGTTCTGTACAAGGTATGGCCATTTTGAGTATAATGTCATGCCCTTTGGTCTTACCAATGCTCCAGCAGTCTTTCAACATATGATGAATGATATTTTCCGAGAGCACCTTGACGATTTTGTTGTCATCTATTTGGATGATATTTTGATATTCTCCAAAAATGAGGAAGAGCATGAAAAGCACGTTCGTTTGGTCTTGGAGAAACTACGCGAGCGAGGACTATATGTCAAGTTGGAGAAGTGTTTATTTCACCAAATAGAGATGGAATTTTTGGAGTTTGTTGCGACTACAGAAGGCTTGAAGATGGACCCCAAGAAGGTGGAAGCAATCGTGTCCTGGGAGGTTCTAAAGACGATTAGAGACGTACAATGCTTTCTTAGTTTTGCCAACTTCTATCGGATCTTCATCAAGAATTACTCTCAAGTTGCTGCTCCTCTTACTCGATTGATATGCAAGGATAAGTTGGAATGGGGACCTCTAGCGCAGAAGGCATTTCAAGACCTGAAGACGACATTTACTACAGCTCCAATCTTGGTACATCCAGACTTTACAAAGGCCTTTTATTTAGAAATTGATGCTTCGGATTTTGCTTTGGGAGGTGTACTTTCACAAATGAGAGAAGACAAGAAGCTCTATCCGGTTGCATTCTATTCTCGAAAGTTCTCTGCTGCTGAAATCAATTATGAGATCCACGATAAGGAACTTCTTGCTATAGTGGATTCTTTCCAAGAATGGCACCACTTTCTTGAAGGAGTTGCACACCCAGTGACCGTATACACAGATCATAAGAATTTGGAGTATTTCATATCGGCTCGAGTTCTAAATTGACATCAAGCTCGGTGGAGTATGTTGCTATCTAGGTTCGATTTTGTTATCACTTATCCACCTGAAAAGCAACAAAGACTATCTGATGCCTTATCGAGGAGATCATATCTTGTACCAAAGGCTGGAGAAGCAGTGTTTGATCAACAATGTACGACAGTGTTGAAGCCAGAGCAATTTCAGCTTTGCGCTACTATTGAGCCAATTGATGCTGACTTCCTGAATCAAGTACGTGTTGTAACCATTGAAGATTCAGTAGCCATTGATGTTAAGCAACGTGCCAATGACGACAAGTTGAAGGTAGAAGGAGATCTTTTATACTTTGAGGAGCGGTTATATATCTCAAAAGGACCAGCACGACTCCGAGTTCTTCAATCTTACCACGATTTTCCAGCTGTGGGACATTTTGGATTCAACAAGACCTTGGAGCTTATTTCTTGAGATTTTTGGTGGCCCCAAATGTGGAAGGATGTGAAAGATTTTGTCCTTTCCTGCGACATCTGTTCAAGATCCAAGAATCCTCGGCATTGCCCTTATGGACTCCTACAGCCATTGTCGATTCCACGTCGACCATGGTCTTCAATTTCTATGGACTTCATCACGGACCTGCCATCATGGAACTCATTTGACAACATCTTTGTCGTGATAGATTGACTTACAAAGATGGCGCACTTTGTCCCTTGCAAGAAGACATCATCCAGTGAAGTCACAGCAAGGCTCTTTCTCAATAATGTGTATCGATATTATGGACTACCAGATGATATCGTATCAGATCGAGGAACCCTGTTTGTATCAAAGTTTTGGAGATCTCTCTTTGAGATACTGAAGGTGGATATCAAGCTTTCTTCGGCTTTTTATCCTCAAATTGATGGCCAAACGGAACGGGTGAAGCAAGTCTTAGAACAATACTTAAGATGCAGCATCAACTATCAGCAAGACGATTGGACCACATATCTGTCGCTAGCCGAGTTTGCATATAACAACATCCTCCATGCGTCGACTCAATACACACCACTCTTTTCCAACTATGGGTATCATCCAAAGCTTGATTTATTGAGTCCGTCAATAAATAACAATCCAGCAGTTGAAGGATTTGCGAAACAACTATCAGAGCTTCAAAATACGTTGAAGCTTCAATTACAATCAGCTCAAGAATCCTACAAGGCATCTGTAGATAGATTTCATAATCAAGCACCTACTTTCAAAATTGGAGATAAAGCATGGCTTCCTCGACAAAATATCAAGATCAAGCGACCATGTGATAAGTTGGACTATCGAAGATTGGGACCATTTATCATCCAGAAGCAAATCAATCTAGTGGCATACCGTCTAGAATTATCGACTTCTATGAAGGTACATCCAGTCTTTCATGTTTCTCTGTTGGAGCCTTATCGAGAGTCGTCTTTTCTTGGAAGAGTGCAATGTCCGCCACCTAGTATTGAAATCGAGAACCACAAGGAATACGAGGTTGAAAAGGTGTTGGATTCACGGTGAAGGTGGAGCAAGTTGGAGTATCTTGTTCATTGGTGTAGCTATGACATTAATGAGCGAACGTGGGAGCCAGCTGAAAATCTCACCAATGTGCCACAAAAGGTACAGGAGTTTCATCAACAACATGCTCATAAACCTAAGCCAGTTTGACGATAGCTTCTTTCTGAAGCTTGTTCACTCAAGAATATAAGAAAAGGGGAAAGCACCACCAAAATTCGTAATTGATGTAGTTATTTTTTCCAAGATAAAATAGAATTTTTTCAGTAGCCATAGTTTGGTCTTCTGATATGGATAGCCAAGAGATAGATACTATGTCAGTCAGATTATCTCAACCGATTAGCTCACGAAGGCAACCCCGAGATGAAGAACCGCCTACACCACAACGACGACGAAGGATATCGAGTAATCGATCACTGGTGATTGTATTTGAGTCCGAGCCTGCTTACGATGGTCAGCCAGAAGGCATGTTTGTAGGACAATTTCACAATGAGGACACGGAAGTTCATGCTTGGTCAGAAGTTGAAGGAGTGGGCCACTACCGTTGGCTTCAAGGGCCAATGAACCACTTGTCTCGTGAACAACAGTTGGAGTTCATAACAGACGTTATGCGATAGATCTTCATTTTCTTGTGTCAGTACTGATTAACAACAACATTGCTTCTCAGAGACCTCAAAGCTAAAGAAGGGAGTGATGTTAGGGACATAATCCTTAGAACCTTCTAGAAGCTTCTTAGTTGGTAGAAGATTTTAGGGACATAGTCCTTAGAACCTTCTAGAGATAAGTTTCTAGAACCTTCTAGAAGCAAGTCTCTGGAACCTTCTAGAGGCTTCCTAATTGGTAGAAGTTGCTTGAGAAGCTTCCTAAATAGGAGTATATATTAGAATCGAGGTTGAAGAATTTTTCAGTCTCGACAACACATCTCTTGGAGCTCTAGCTCACTTCTCTAGTGTTGTTCTTGTATTCATCTGATTAATCTAGTTCTTCCCAATTCTTCTTAAACTTCTTGTTAGATCTCGAGTCTATATTTGTGTGTCTGTGACACCAAATCCTAATCCTAAATCAAATCCTAATAAAACTCTAGTAATTTCTATAACAAAATTGAACCTCAATAACTAATCAATGAACCATTGATCTTAACTCAAATTTTGCATATTTCTTAAAAACTAAGTTGAAAATAAGCACAAAATTTTTAAAAAGGATCGAAATTACTAAATAGATGATAACTTCAAAAATATGCTTGGATATTAGCCGGCCTCTTTCTCCAATCTTAATGCCAATCTCCCAAAGCCAATATCTCTCCTTTTCACCACTCGATTGATTTCGAAATTCTCATATACATAGAAAAATAAGTCTAATATCTTCTTATATAAATTTCACTCCAATCTAATAAGTAGATTGTAAGAAATCTTAAAAATCCTCACTAGATCTAAAATTCTACTTTCTAAGACCTTGACTCACTTAAAGCTCAATAATCCTCAATTCAACCGTTAGATCGAGCTAAGATTTACAACACATATTAAGCACAACTATGACTATTAATTTAAAAAAATTCACTTGAAGATCTATTACAAAACTCTTGAAATCAGTAGAAATATAAACCCTATTTTATTTCACAAAATTCAAGTCATCCAAAAACAATCTTGACTTTGTAAAGCTCTTATAAAGTCATAAAAATCCTAAATTGTCCAAAACCAATTTTCATAGAAACCTTATCTAATCTGCTATCAAATCCCATTCTTTGATTTGTAAAAGAACCTTGGAGTCTTTGTCAAGACTCAGTTTTATGCCTCAGGGTCTGATTTCAACCCTGGTTCATAACTGGCCCTCTCCAGGTATCAAATCTAGTTTTTCTAAATAAATTTTTCTAGAATTTACTCTTAACTTCCTTTTAAAGATGCCTATATCATTTATTTTTCGAATCTACTTTGTTTTGCCTTATTTATGGCCCTACAAAGTAAGTAGAAGTCACTTTTCTAAAAATGTAGTATTACTACTAAAAGTTTTACTACCTCCCTATCTTTTATCTATATTTTTCTACTTTATCTTTTAACTTGGCTCTTCTATAATAAGATCCATATTATCATCTTTTATCATATAGTCGTGTTACAATATGACACCAGAGTCTATGAAGATCTACCTTATATTTCATGTATTTCTCTTTGAATCATATAAGACAATGAATATCTTAAGGAAAAGACAAATACCACTTCTTCCTATATAAATAGATAATAATCAAGAATTTGAAGTAAAAGAAGTCTTATATTCAAGGCGACACCAAAATAAGTTGGAATATCTTGTATGTTAGTAGAGATATGATATTAATGAATGTACATAGGAGTCAGCAAAGAATCTTGCAAATACAACAAAGAGAGTTGAAACTTTTCATAAATGACATCCATCAAATTCAAGATGAAGAATAATAAATCTTTGCTACAAAATAAATAAGATCAAAAGAAGATAATACTCTTTTTTTTAGCTTGTGTATATTGTAATTGTCACAATCTTTAAGACGACATAATTGAGATGAAGGTCTTGAAGAACAACATGTCCTTCTTCAAATAGATGGCAAGATACAACGTGCTTGATATCACAACCTTGAAAAAGAATCTTGATGTTTGATGATTTTATTAGAGATAGGAATAACTCTTGACCATTTTTTAAACATTTTATTTGAAAAAAGTTACAAAGGCCTCAACACTTATCAAATAATAAGGTGGTCTTCTTGCCTTGATATGGGATACTATTGATGGCTGAGAGGACCTATCAACTATCTTCAAAGAGAATAAAGATCAGAATATGTGGTAATACAATTCATTGTATCTTGAATTTCATCAATATATGATGATTGCTCCTCGTAGAACTTATCTCTAGAAGAAAAGGTAATGTCACGAATATTCATATGTATTCTAATAAATTAAATAGAAATATATAAAAGTAAATAAAAGTAGGTTAACTTTATAATATCTTCTAGAAAAGCTTCCTCAAAGCTTCATAGATGTTGCTTTTACTTTATATGTGTTTATAATTGATTGATAGGTTAGAAACTTGGTCAACAAGTTAACTACATGTTGATAGCTTGCAAAACAAGCTAATTATGTAGTGTATTATTTTAAAAAATTGACTTGTAAGTTAAGATACGTGTCTTGCAAAGTCAACACATTTTGGAGGTCCTATAGGACATCGCCACATAGCTCCTACTTAAGAGTATATATGGAGGTAAAAGTGAAGCCTTTTTCACTCTTGTCAATGCTTTTCTAGTCTTTAGTCTTGTTTTTAGACTTTCTAGACTTCCAATTTTTGGCTATAGTCATTTTAATTCAATGATATATCATCTTTGAATGACTTTATAGTTCTTTTCAATGTCATAAAAATATATTGAGGACTTCTTTTTTTAAGATTCTATTTCCATTTTGTCATATTTTTTTGAGAAAATCTCACTTATTTATTTGCTTTCATTGAATTCTTGTCCTTGATACTATGTCGAATTATATCTGTTTGTAGTTCATTCTACTAACATCAATTGGAAGTTTGATGGATCTTGTTTATTGTTTCAAAGTGTTGCTTTTGTATGTTCTTTGATAACTTTGTTTTCTTGGTATTTGATGTTGTGACCATCTTTCTTTCTAAATCACATGCACAAATTCTTCAACCAAAACAAGTTAATAATTTAATAAAGAAGATGGAGATCATGGCTATGATTGTAATGATGGTTTTTGGAGATAATCCATTTTTCTTATGATGATTAGAATAGAGTTGGTCAATTTAGTAAATGAACTAGTCATTTTAATATTTTGCTAGTTAGTTAGTTAGTTAGCTAGCTAGCTATCTATCTATCTTGAATTAATTGAAAAGTAATCTCACAACAAATTTATTTATTTATTTCACACTATGCTATTTTTAATTCAATTCAATAGAAAAAAGAGAAGCTTAGTTTATTTATGTATTTGTTCATGTCACAAATTAAGATGATCTTTGGAAAGTGTATAGGTCAAGCACTTCATGGGTACCTTTGAGTGAAGCAAGCACCCAAAGATCCAACGAATCGTCTAAGGCACCTCAATCGTCACCTAGAGTGTCACCTCATTTGACATTCCACTTGTGCCCATGAATAGGACACCTCCACTGGCAACTCGATCGACGTTCCGCTTAAGCACCCGATTTGGACACGTCATTTGAGCACCTCAGTTGGGCTAGGGTTTAAGGATCGGAGACCTCATGAATGCGGCTGCCAGTGTGTTTGTCGTGCCTCGGCCCCTTGTTCCAGTCGCAGCAAAGTCTTGGGTTGCATTTCCACGCGATCGGCAGGAGCAATTTCAAAGCAGTAGCAGCGGCAGCAGTTTATTTCTTCGCTATTTAGGGGTGATTCAGTCTGTTGATTTGTCGAACGATACTCAGGGTTTAAGTTTTGGGGTTTTAGTTTTCGATGGCTTTCCTAGCGCAGCTCGGAGGCTTGGTGCGCCAATCAATTGCACGCAACGCGTTGCAGCGGCACAGTGGTGCTGCGGCCATTCCTGCTATGTTTCTCGTTTCGAGGGGCATGTCTGGCTCGAAACTCTTTGTGGGCGGTAAGCGCAGCCTGAACTTTGGTTCTGAAGCGAAAATTAGGGTTTTCTACTTCTTGATTAAGTTGTATTAGTGTCAGTTTCTTGTTCAGTAGAGAAATGGATGCCATTTTGTAATCACAGGGTGCATATCATGGATTTCTGGATTGTTGATGATGTGATTACGGCGCTATTAGTCTTTGAATCCCATTTTCGTATCCTACACATACTTTCGCTTGCTGTTCAGGTCTTGCATGGGGAACCACGGACGACAACATCAAGGAGGCGTTTTCAGCTTTCGGAGAAGTGACCGAAGGTATGAACGTGATTATCTTAGTCTCCTATCTGTTTGTGTTAATCTTTTTCTTGACAAGAGATTTGCACGTTCAGTTTTTAACAGTCATACAACATGATTCATATCAGCAGTTGCACTGTATGTTTTTGGAAGTTCTTAAAGGCCTTTGTCCGGAATTTTTCAGCTGGAATTCGCTTGACTGCAGAAGTGTAGTTGCATCTTCGGTTTAGGTGGCAGGTTATTCGTATCCAATGGTTTAATATCTATTTAACTTGGATACTTACTTGTTTGCTTAGAGAAATGTCTCTGTTCACTTCGTCGGTTTTACAAGAACGCAGCCTTTCGTTGGCTACAAAGTTTGACATTTAAATGTTTTGTTTGTCTGTTTGTTTGTATGTCCTTTGGTCTACAGTTAAGATTATTTGCGACAGAGATACCGGCAGATCCAGGGGCTTTGGGTTTGTGACTTTTGCCACTGATCAGGATGCCGAAGCTGCTCTTCAGGCACTGGACGGGCGGGTTAGTAGTACTTCTTTTGTTCGATTAACTCTATTCCGGGTTCTGTATTTTCTTAATTGCTTGGATATGCACAGATAAAGAAATCCTGCTTTTGTTTTCCTTTTTTTTGCGGAAATTCTGCGCTCGGCATTGCTTCTTTGAGAGGCTTTTTTTCGAGAGGTTGACTGTTTTGTGGTAAAAATATGTTCACAGGACTTGGCTGGTCGCACTATTCGAGTGAACTACGCTACCAAGCAGTCACCACAGGACAGGCAATCGGGTGGTGGTATGTACGGTCGCCGTGACCACTCAGGTGGTAACAGTGGCAACTTTGGTGGGAGCGGAACCTGGAGGGGCATGTAGGGGCCTTGAGAAACGGTGTGTGCCAGTGTCGCCGAGTGTTCGAATATTTGGTGGTTTCAGTAGTATGTTCATCTTCAATTTTTAAAGCTTTATTTCATTTAGATATGCCCTTATGGAATATTGTATGCAGTAACGAAGAGATCAGGGATAAAAGGAATTAACTGGAGGCTTCAGAGTAGTGATAGGTTAGGGAGCGTTCTGCATTGCATTTGAAGGATTGCCGCGAGTGCCTTAAGTGTTCGATTGCCAAAGGAACTGGAGTTGTTCCGGTCATCCGATAAACGCTATCAGCACATCATGTTAAGTAATTTTTGTAATTCCCTCTTGAGTGTCTCCATCGAGGGAGAAAACACACCTTCAAACATTTGATCCATAGTTAAGATATGACTTGGTTCGCATGGCTAGTTGAAATAAAGTTTCAATTCTTACTATTATTCTCTTTCTATAAAGAGGCGGTTATTTTCATCACTGGAAGATCATCCACTTGAATAAAAATAAAGCTCATTCATTTAACTTCTGCATCAAGTTTCTCATGGAGTACGTTGCATTTGTAATGGTAACCTTAAGCACAAGACTTCATTCAATAACCATCTTGATGTTTACAGTCGCAACATGAATTAGGCAGATGTTTTTAAAAGATATCAGAAAGTGACACTTGACCAATTCATATTCCTTCCGAAGCTATTGTGTATTTAGGATGCTTTTACAATAAGTTTAGCAGAAACGACATCAGGATTAATATCTTGTTGAGTGAAGCATGTTCTATTTAATTTTTTAATTTTTTTCTTTTCTTTTCTTAAAGCTTGATTCAAAACAGGGTATATGTGATACTTAGATTTTAAATGTGTATATGCAGAATCAACCAGCTTACATGCTGAAATCTTGGTCTAGTACATGTGAGTGCAATAAACATCAACAATGTGCAAGACTATCTTATGTGACCTTTTGAACATCTATGCATAATGATACTACTTTGTGGCATTCTTTAGTTTCAATTCAACCACATTGAATCTAGACACAATCATGTTTTGTGACATCTATGTTTTATTCTACTTTATTAGGAGAGTTAACTTACGTCTAACATTTGTTTCAATCTTTTTATTGAGGTTTTCTATTTGAATAAGTAAATAAAAGTGAAAGTAAAATAAGTTACATTGTGGAAGTTATTACTTTAGGTAAATTACTATTGATCAAAAGGTGGGCTCTTGGTATGTAGGAAGACCAAGAGATAAGATAGATGAATGGACAAAAGAACTTAAGGATATAGAGAATATGTTAAAAGCATATTTTTATAGTAGATAAGATAGCTATGGATAGTTTCGGTAGAATGTTAGATGGATATATTTATCAAAGGATGGAAGTTGCCCATTAGGACAATAACCACTACTTGTAAGTAATGGATGTTGGAAGTGAGAGATATCTTACTCCTTACTCTCTTTATGAGCAACCTTACTGATACTATGTGTTGGTGACTTCAAAGTTTTTTTTCTTCAATAGGTTATAGGTCATTTCATCTTTAATTGTGAGTTTTGAAATTCTTTGAAGTCTTTCTTGTTGTAAAGAATAGAACTTATGATTGTAGGTGTTAAGATTTGATATCTTCTAAATTCCTTTTTGTATCTAGTTGTTGATATAGTTTTTCTTTTATCAATTGTTAAGTGCATTCATTGTATTAGAAGATATCAGTCACCTTAGAATGATGTTATAGAACACTAATATTATATTTCTTTACTAAGTTACATCATTGGTGCACTAATATTGTACTTTTGTGTGCTGAATTTCTTAAGAGGTTTTTTAATAGTGATAAGAAGATATTTGTGAAATTAAAAGTGTTCTTGTAAGAGTTGAGAGTGATTAAAAAGTGAAATCACTAGTTTACTCACGAAAGAGGCATAATGGATTTTTAAGGCAACAAGATTTTATTTATTTATTTAGAGTTTTTTTTTTTTTTTTTTTTTTTTTTTTTTTTTGATTTTCTTTGATACACTTCTTCATTAGACATGGCTTTAAATGAAGGTGAGGGTTTGAAAGTGATTGAGAAGTTTAGAGGTGACAAATCTACCATTGGAAGAAGAAAATAGAACTTATGTTGATTTTATTGGACCGTTAGAATATTGTTGATGAAAATAAAGACCTTCTAAGCAATGATGCTAATATCAAGATAAAGAAACATTGTGAAAGAAAGGCTTTTGGCATAATTGCATATAGGCTTATGTGTTTAGAATTGCATAAACTTATATCGCATGGTTGTAAGGTTCAATTTAAAATGAATGGATGTTTTGTAAAGACATTGGATGGACAACATGTTGTTAAAGACCTAAAAAATGGCAACCTTTATTTCATCAATTGTAAAAAGGTGAATAGAATTGAAGTGGCCTCATTTGCTGAGTTTCGACAAAATCAAGACAAGTTTGAAATTCAACATCAATGATTTAGTCATTTGAATGCCAAAAGCATGAAGAAACTCATACCTATAGTAAGTAGCTTGGATCTTGGTGAATTTAGCGATAATGTCATGATACTTGCTTGTGAAGATTGTATCTAAAGTAAACAACAAAAGGCTTTATTTCAAAGAGGAGTTACAATATATGCTAGCAAATTATTGAAGACTGTGCATTGTGATGTTTTTAAACCAATGACAATGCCATCAATTGGAGGAGTAAAGTACTTTGTCACATTTATTGATGATTTTTTAAGAAATGTGGATTTACATCTTTAAAGCCAAGAGTGAGTGCTTCTCAAAGTTTAAGGAATTCAAGGCATTTGTAGAGAAAGAATGTCAGTGCAAAAACAAAGCATTGTGCATAGATAATAGAAGTGAATATATGTCAAAGCATTTTGATGATTTTTTAAAGATTCATGGCATTGTAAGATAAACCACTATTCTTTACATTCTACAACAAAATAGAGTTGCTGAAAGATCAAATCACACCATTATAAAGATACTAAAGAATATGCTTGAAGTACAAAACTTTGAGTACTAATATTTATGGACACATCTCCAATTTCAATAAAATAAAATAATAAAAAAAAATGATGACAATGAAGATGGTGGAGGTATGAGTGAAGATGAAGAGTCAAAGTAGGTAGATCAAAGTGTGTCTACAATTACTAGAACAAGTAATAAAGACAATCAAAATGTTGAAGATGATGATAATAATAAGTATCAACCATTAACTATGAAGAAACAAGCTTTAAGAAAGAAAAAGGTTATAAGAAATCTTAGAGTGCAAGAAGGTAAATCTTCATAAAAAAAAAAAGACATATCCTTTGAGTGATAGAAAACAACTTGGTAATTGTTAGATGAATCACATCTTTCCTTAAATAAATGAAGAACATGCCAATGTTATATTTCTTGGTGGTCCATTGAATTTGTGTGATACAATGAAGTCTAGGAATACTATGAAATGGGAGAATGGTATAAAAGAAGAGTACAAATCACTCATGGATCTTAGAACATAAAAAATGACTCAACTTCCATCAAATCAATCTTCAATTGGTTGTAAATATGTCATGAACATATACATGTTTTCTAGTTCATATCCTTGATAGATTGACAAGAATACACTTATAATATTAAAGCTTCATCTTCTTTTGATTAAGAATAGATTAGTTTTTTTTTAAAAAAACAAAATTTAAACATATTAGGAGTTACAAATTACCTTCTTTTAAACTAATATTATCTTTAGTATTTTATTTTATTTTATTTTATTTATTTTAAAGTCTTCTCTTCTATTTATCTTGAGTGATATTAGACATCTTTTCTTCTTTAAGTATTATCATGGCAGAGCTTGTTGAAATGAAGAGAGCAATGGCACAAATGTAAGAGCAATTGAAGAAATTAATGCTTGTGATGCATCAACTTAGTTTATCACCACAAGAAGCAACAAGAATGGCAGGAAGTGAAGATATAGATATGATTGGAGCTACTTCAATATGTGCACCAAATCAAGTTCCTTTTCCAATGGTAGAACATCTTTTTGGTACTAGAGAACCTAGAGTTATATTGCTTGAGAAGTTTGATGGCTCAAAATTTAATTTTTGAGGATTTATCAATCTAATATAATTTGTAATTGAACTTCAATCCCAAAGCTATCCAAATCCAAGATTATAAGCAAGATTCATTGGTATACTTTCTAAGTGTAAAATTCACTCTTTAATCTAATTACAAGATGGCCTTAATTAAGAGTTGCTTGTAATGGGTGGTGTAAAGTAAAAGTAGTAAGAACAAGAACAAAAGAAGAAAAACACAAAATAAGTGGAACAAGTACAATCAAGCAATTATACATTATAAAACTAATCATAGTCTGTTTATTGAATTTTTATCCAATAAAAAGTAAAAAATATATTTTTAAAAATTTAATTTTTTATCTTTTCAATGATATAAGAAACATATAAATCCAAATTTCTATAAATAAATTATAAAGGTTTAAAAAATAACAAGTAAATAAATAAAAAGTTAAATAAATAATTTTTACCTTAAGAGTAACTTGCTTAAGAGATCAAGAGTTCGATCCTTAGCAAGGTTCATAAGTAGTGTATATAGGTTCCTAAGACAGGCCACGAGGTCTTAGTCTTATCTTCCTAATTACCTTCAAAGAGCTACAATCCATATGGGACTTGCGCACCTCCCTTCTTACAAGGACTACACTAGCTGCTAGTCCTCCTACTTTGTACTAGTAAAATCAATAATTTTATATTTTTGACTTCACCATGGTGTTTAAAAATATCCAATTAGTATAGAAATTTGATGTGGCCTTCAAATCTTACTCCATTTCTTCATAATGGCTTCCAAAGTGATAAAACTCATTTTTATCAAAGTCTTAAAAATTGCTCTAAAAATTCTCAAAAAATTCTAAATAAAATTTAAATAAAATATAAAAATTTCTATAATATTTTTTAATATTAAAATAAATTTAAAGCTACACTTTATTACCTTTATAATTTTTTATAGTAACAAAATCAATTTAAATCTACTATAAATCTACTATAAACGTCTATCTGAGCAAGAAAAGACTTATTGCTATTAAAAAAGATTGTGCTTATATTATAGAGAATCTAAGTACACTGCTCAACATCGTCCAAAGAAGCAACATAATTATAAAATGAGGAGTACAAACATCAAAGAAGACAATATATTAGAAAATGAATTTATTTAGTTACAATAGGGACCATGCGGGTGGAACCTTGTATAATACCTAATGAAGGTCCTATTCTGTCATCAAAATCCTCTCTTTATTTTATATTAAATATTATTTTAGGATCTAAATATTATAAAGCCTTTTTCTTATTAGATTCAAGAGCTTCAACATGTTTCTTACATGAAGAATTAGCTAAAAGACTTAACATATTTTTAGTGAAAAAAACTAAACCTATTCATATAGAAGACATAGATGGTCATCCATTGTCCTCTAGAGATGTTACTCACAAAATCTTTCCTATAGAAGTAATAATTAATGGTCATAATAGCTTTGTGATATTTAATATTATAAGATTTTTTTCTAATCTAATCATTTTAGGCTTATTGTAGTTAAACAAATACAACCCTTGAATAGATTTAATTTCTTGTATTCTCAAATTTTTTAAAAGTATAACTAAGAGTATAATTAATTAAATAGAAAATCACAAGTCTAGTATAATTAAACTTGTATTTGTAGGTACAAGAACTTTCTTGCATATTGCAAAAGAAGGATCACCTTGTATCATTTATGCCACACCCATTTTTAATAGTGTAAAGACTTCAAGTGGCATTTCAAACCAATATCAAGAATTTTAAGATGTATTTGAGAAAAAAAAATATGGATACTCTTTCAGAACATTGACTCTATGACTGTTCAATTGACCTTTAAGAAGAAACACAACCACCATTTGGACCAATCTACAATTTATCACAAAATGAGTTGGCTAAACTTAAAGAATATATTTAAGAAAATCTAATCAAGAATTTCATATGCCATTCCAAAGTCCTATTTCTATTTGTAAAGAAAAAAGCTAGATTATTGTGGATGTATATTAATTATTGATGACTCAATAAGATCACCATCAAGAATAAGTATCTATTATTTTTAATATTTAAACTTCTTAATTAGTTAAATCAAACTAAGATCTATATAAAAATAGATATATGAGGAACATATAATTTGATATGCATTAAAAAAAGAGATGAATGGAAGAATATATTTTGAACCAAGTATGAACATTTTGAATATAATGTCATGCCTTTTGGACTCACAAATGCACCAACAATTCTTCAACATCTTATGAATGATTTTTTTTGAGAGTTTTTGGACGATTTTATTATTTGTTATCTAGACAACATCTTAATCTATTCTAAAAATATAAAAGAGTATGAACTTCATGTTTGTCATGTGTTGCAAAAATTAAGAGATACAAGATTCTATGCCAAGATAAAAAAGTGTGTATTCCATACTACTTAAGTTGACTTCTTAGGATAGATCATTTTAAATAATGGATTTATGACGGATCTTAAGAAAATTCAAACTATTATGGATTGAAACATTCCAAAAACAGTACAAGATGTCCAATATTTTTTAAGATTTGCTAACTACTATTAGATCTTCATCAAAGACTTCTCTCGAATTGTAGCTCCACTTACACATTTGACTTGTAAAGACAAATTTCAATGGAATCAAGAAAAAGAAGTGGCATTTGAAGCTTTAAAGACAACGTTTGTTTCTACACCAATCTTGTATCATGTTGACTTCTCTAATGCATTTTTTTTATAGAAATAAATGTATCAAACTTTGCTTTGAATGTCATATTATTACAAATGGAAATATATGATAAAATTCATCTAATAGCTTTTTATTCCAAGAAATTTTCAACAGCCAAGATTAACTATGAGATCTATGACAAAGAATTTCTTGCAATTATGGATTCTATTTAAGAATGACATCATTATTTAAAAAGTACTTCTAGTCTAGTCACCATATATACAGATCACAAGAATCTCAAATATTTCATGTTAACATGTGTATTGAATCATCGCAAAGCTTGTTGGAACATGTCTTTATCAAGTTTTAATTTCAAGATTACATATCAACCTGAAAAACAACAAGGTTTGTCAAACACCCTCTTTAGACATTTTTATCTTATACTTAAATAAAGAGATGCATCTTTTGATCAATAAAGAATGATTTTCTTGAAGCTCGAGTATTTTCATCTTCAAGTAATGAAATCAATATTGACTGTTGATTCAACCTTTGTCAAATAAATTCAATCAAGTATGTCTTCTGATTCTCTTGTTCATAATATTAATTTTTTTTTTTCTAAGTTTCATGATGCTTCCAAATTTGAATTCAAAAATAATCTACTCTATTTCAAAGGATGCCTATATATTCTAAAATGAAAAGCATGTTTATGTGTTCTTCAAGCATGCCACGATTTTCTAACAACTCAACATTTTAGATACAACAAGACTTTAGAGCTAATATCTAAAGATTTTTGGTGGCCGCAAATATAAAAGGCAGTCAAAGATTTTGTTTAATCATGTGATGTTTACTCAAGATCAAAAATTCTTCATCAGTGACCTTACAAACTTCTTTAGTCATTATCTATTTCAAAATAACCATGGTCTTCTGTTTCTATGGATTTTATCATGAATCTTCTACTCTCAAGTTTGTATGATTCTATATTTGTGATAATATATCATTTTACAAAGATGACACATTTTTTACTATGTACAAAATTTATCATATGTAAAGAAATGACAAAGCTTTTTTTTGACAATATCTATCAGTGTCATGTATTATCCAAGGATATTATATCAGATAAAGAGACTCAATTCATATTAAGGTTTTGGAATTTTTTGTCAAGATTCTAAAGATAGACATAAAACTATCTTTGGCCTTTTATCTTCAAATTGATGGACAAAAAGAATGTGTAAATCAAGTTTTGGAGTAATACTTAAAATATACCATCAATTATCAATAAGACAATTAAAGAACATTCTTACTATTAGTACATTTTGCTTGTAATAATACAATGCATTCTTTTATGTAACAAACATCTTTCTTTGCCAATTATGATTACCATCTATGACTTGATACTTTTAACTTTTCAAAAGTTGATAATCCTGCAATGGAAGATTTGACAAATTATTTGTCTGAGCTATATGCACAATGAAGGTGCAATTAAAGGAAGCTTAAGAACAAGAAAAGATCTACATGGATGCCAATCAAAATGAACAACCACAATTTAATATAGGTGATAAGATATAATTAATTCATCATAATATCAAGACTACTTGTCATTGTGATAAGTTGGACTATTGTATGCTTAGACCTTTTTCTATTTGTGAAAAAATTAATCCAATTACTTATTAATTACATCTATTGAAATGAATAAAGATCCATCATATCTTCCACATATAGCTTCTTAAACCATATAAGATTGTGAAAATACTAAAAAAAAGGCAAGCCCCACCTCCTCTTATAGAGATAGACAATAATGAAGAGTTTGAAGTAGAAGAAGTTCTAGACTTAGGTGTCATCAAAATAAATTAGAATATCTTATCCATTAGTATGAATATGATGTTAGTGAACACATATGGAAGCCAACAAAAAATCTTGCAAATACAATGAAGAAGGTAGAGGCTTTTTATCAATGACATTCATCAAAACTAAGATTAAGGTCCTATTCTCTATAAATGAAATAAGATCTAGGCAAGATAACATTCTACTTTCTATCTTTGTTGCAGCTGCTTTGTATTTGTGACACTAAAGAGTTGGAGAACCACCAACCAATGGATTCAATTCAAGAGCCTTCATTTGTTGACTTGCAAGACAAAACATTGTGATTGTCACAACCTTTAAAATGACTCAATTGAGTTGAAGATATTCAAGGATAACATATTTTTTATTGAATAGATGGTGAAATATAATTCGTTTGGTATCACGATCTTAGGAGAGACTTCTAATATTTGGTGATTTTATTAAAGATAAGAATGATTCATGATGTTCTTTCAAATGTTTTATTTGAAGGAAATTATGAAGGCCTCAACAATGATCAAATAACTAGGTATTCTTTCCACCCTGATATGGCACCTTATCGATGGTTGAGAGGCCCTATCAACTATCTTCAAAGAGAACAAAGATCAGAGTATGTTGCAAATATAATTTGCCGCATCTTGAATTTTTTCAACATATGATGATCCCTCCTCATGGAACTTATTTCTAGAAGGGAGGATAATATCACAAATATATATATATATATATATATATATATATATATATATATATAAATCAATAATTACCTATATGATTAAATAAAAGTAAGTAAAAATAATTTAATTCCATAATATCTCCTACAAAAGCTTTCTAGAAGCTTCATAGATATTTTTTTGTCTTTATAGGTATCTATAATTGATTTTTTAGGTTAAAAATGGCATCAATAAGTTAGCCATATGCCACATATGTTAGTAACTTGAAAAACAAACTAATTATGTAGTACACATATGAAAAACTTACCTTGTAAGCTAAAGCATGTCTCTTACAAAGTCAACACATATTAAAGGTCCTATAGAATATCGCCATGTAGCTCCTAGTAAGATAGTATACATAGAGGCAAGAGTAAAGTCTTCTTTACTCTTTTCAACTCCTTTCTTGCTTCTAATCTAGATTCAAGAGTCTCTAATTTTCTTATCTTTTGACAATAGCTATTTTAGTTTTTTTTTAATATATGTATATATATATATATATATATATATATATATATATTATTTTATTTTTATTTTGTTACTTTTTTTTGATATAAATTTTTCAAGTTTATACATCTTTTCTAATTCATTTCTTTGACAAAATAGGTGTTTAGAACCAAGAAAGATGCAATAGATAATACCATGAGATATAAGGCTAAACTAATTGCTAAACGCTACTCACACTTTGCTATTGTTGATTTCAATGAGACTGTTCTTCTAGTAGTTAAATTCAATACCATTAGAACCATTGTGGCAATTGAGGGAGGAATGGACTTGGAGATGCATCAAACGGATGTAAATACTGTTTTTTTAAATGGAAGATTACATGAAGACATATATATATATCAACTTCAAGGATTTATTGAAGAAGGCAAACAACAACTTATTTGTAAGTTGAAGAAATCCTTGTATGGACTCAAGCAATTATTAAGCACTTGGTATCAATGTATTGACATATTTTTCTTAAATGAAGGATTTGAAAGAAGTAAGATTGATCATTCCATATGTATGATACCTTCTAGTGAATTCATATTAATTATCTCTCTTTATATTAATGATTTGGTCATCTTAATCAATACTTTGAAGATGATGGATTGGTTGAAGACAAAATTAATAAAGGACTATAGGATGAGTGATTTGAGAGAGCTTCACTATTTTTTAAGAGTGAAGTTTGAGAGAGATCATACTAAGAAGACCATTATAATGAGCTAAAACAAGTATATTAAAGAGGTATTTAAACAATTCAACATAGAAGAATGTAAGCCTATATGTACACCTTTAGAGGCCAATTTAAAGTTAATAAAGCTCATGGATGAAGAGTTTACTAAAGTAGAAGGCCAGATGCAAGGAGTTCTATACAAAGTAACAATAGGCTCATTTATATATGCAATGGTTGGCATAAGAGTGGATCTTACATATGTGATAAATGTTGTGAGCCAATACATGTTAAAGGCTAGACCAATCCACTAGATAACTATCAAAATGATCATGAAGTGCTTAAGAGGTACTTTGTATTTCAAATTATGCATTGGAAGTGATAACATTATTTTGCATGATTATTGTAATGAAAATTAGGTTGGAGATGCAAATGATAAAAGATTAACAAGAAGATATGTTTTTGTTGTTAGAGTGGGAGCTATTTTATGGAATTGCAAGAGATAACCAATAATTGCAAAATCAACAATAGAAGTGGAGTATATGACATCAAGCCATGGTGCAATGGAGGCAATATCACTAAGACAACTTTTGGAGGAGATTAGAATAATATAAATGGAAGAAACTTCAATAGAGTGTGACAATCAAGGATGTCTTGAGTTTACAAAGAATTGAAAGCATCATTCAAGGATTAAGTATATTCACATTCAACATCACTTCACAAGAAAGAATATTGAAATGTGAGTGATTGATATAAAATATTAAACAATAGAGGACATGGTTTTTAATTTTTTAACAAAGACATTAGTAATGGATAGATATCACATATTGAGAAAGATATTAGAATTGAAAGCCTTTGATTAATAACAAAGTGTGAATATTAAAATAAGTAAGTAAAAGTAAAAATAGAATAAGTTATATTGTAGAAGATATCACTTTAGGTAAGTTGCTATTGATCAAAAGGTAGGCACTTGGTATGTAAAAAGGCCAAGGAATAAGATAGATGAATGGACAAAAGATCTTAAGGATATAAAAATATATGCTAAAAGTATATTTTTATAAAAGCTATTGATAGTCTTCATAGAATATTAGATGGGTGTATTTATTAAAGGATGAAAGTTATCTATTAAGATAACAACCACCACCTATAAGTAATAGATGTTTTAGAAGTGAGAGATATCTTATTTCATACTTTCATTGTGAGCAACCTTGCTAATGTTATGTATTGGTGACTTCAAAGTTATTTTTCTTCAATACTATTGAATATGACCATATTTTATAAGGCTTGTCTATTTAATTTTTTTAGTATGATAAATAATTTATATTTAAAATTTAATTTAATTTAATTTAATTTTTTATTGAATCTAAATTATCAACACGTTTATTTCTTGTAATAAAAACCACATAGTAGAAAATATCTTAAATTTGAAAAATATTTGTCATCTAAAATAATTTGCTTTTATTTAAAAGCCTTCCAAAAGCCCTATTGTTTTTTTAGTGCTAATAGTTAATTATTATATTATTGAACTAATTTAATTTTAAATATATTTAGATTATATGCACTCTCAAAATTTATATAAGATAGTTTCTTATTTAATAGAGAATATAAAGAATAATTAACATCAATGTGAATTTAGGGTCTAAATCAAACATTTTAGCAATAAAAGAAGAAATCAAATTTTAAAATAAAATTCTATTTGATAGAGCTTATTTTTGCCATATAAATCAAAAATTTAATACTTGATGAGTAGTTTTATTAGTTAAGATCAAAATTCAACTCATTGACAACTTCAAAAAAGGATTTGATGTTTTCATCTTTATAAAAAATATTTTTTTGAAGCACTCTTATAATTTTAAAAAATAATTCTATTATTTATTTTGATTAATTAAGATAAAGATATTATCAATTTATTGATAAATTTATGTCATAATATAATCTTCTTGATTGTTCATTAATATAATATAATATAATTTTTAAAGGTTTAACCAAGATAAATCATATATTCTTTTATACCTTCTTATATTTTAAACTATAATTTTAAATTTATAAATATTTATAAAATATCAAATTATATAACAAAAGATAAGTATATAAAAAAAATACTATTTATTATAATTATTCTAGCCAATTTAAATTTTATATAACACCAATATTAAAGTTTATATTTAAGTATTTCAATATCTTATTTTTGTGATAATAATCTAAAATATATACCTAAAACTTTGCTTAAATTATTAAAAGAAGCCCATTCCCATCCAAAGTCCTAATATATGAGGGTCTTACTTTCTTTTGATATTATTATTATGCCTCAAATTTGGACCAATTGATTTTTAGTCTTGAAGCCATGTTAAATTCTTGCATAATTGAATATAAGGCTTGCATATCAGATTCTTCTTTTTTTACAATGAAAGTAGTCATCTATGTGTTGACATATATTTTAATTTATTATAATAAGAAAAAATTATTTTATAATTTATATTATTAAATAAAAATAATAGCTCATTTACAAGAAATGCTATAAATCTAGCTTTTTAACTTTAGATCCTTTGGTAGATCATTTAATCCATGCATGTTATTTTTTTTTTTTTTTCCTGTCTTTCTTTTATATTAACTTTTGAAAAAGAATAATATATGAAAGCCTTTATATTTCTCACTAATTTTAAATGAAGTCATGATTTTTGTAGATAGAATTTTTAAGGCTTTAATGAAAGAATATACGACTTTATACTTGTATCTTCTCTTTGTAATATAAGTATAAGTTAGATTTTCTTTTGAAGTAAAAATACTAAAAACCACCTTCACATTGTGCTACAATCTTGTTATATCTTACTTCTTAATATATAATTTAGAATTACACACTTAACATTTTTACAGCTAATAAAATAAAATTTATTATTTATTACTATAAATTTATTAGCATCTATGAGCAAGAATACTTTGAATAAAAAGATTATTATTGTTATGGAATCAGTAAGTTAGAAAAAGAATGGAACTTTAAGTTTCTGATTGAATAACTTTTAGAAAATAGAAAATGCTTCTTTTAATAAATAAGAATTATTAACAGGTTTTTTTTTAAAAAAAATTACAATTAAATAATATATAATTTTTATTCTTGAAATCAAAAAGATTTTGTAATTGTGATGGTGATGTTTGAAAGTTTAGGACTTGATCTAAAGTGAAATGATTAAAAAGGAGAGATTATCTTTAATGAAAAAAAACAAAACAAAAAAAAAAAAAAAACATTAAAAGTAAGATCATTTGTTGTTTCTTTAGTTGATTCAAACTTAAAGCTTGTTGTAGAACATGTTTTATATTAGTCAAAGGTACTTACATAACTTCACTAAGATTTCTTAGCTCTTATTCTTGTACTTTAATGACTTCTAATTTTGTATTATTGAGACTTTTTATAATATCTTATTCTATTGGCTCTTATAAATCTTAATCATAAGAATCTGATAAGTTATATTTTGAAATATTTATGTTACTACAAGAAGGTTGTAGCCTCCTATTATTATGAGTAATCCAATCTATGCAAAGAAAATTCTACCAATATAATTAAGTAACTAGTTTTAGAATTATAGTAATTATTATTACTATATTATCTTTTATTGAAGTATCTCTATTCATAAGTCTTGAAATTATTCATATATTTGGTTTTCTTATTTTGTAATTGATAATGGTTATTAAATTTGAATCTTTTAATCTATTAAAAATTTGTCTTGTTTAGCAAGTTAAAGATTGGATATGACACAATTGTTATTTTCTGTAGAAACCATAACATTGCTTTGCATAATATTAGAGATGTAAAAATTTACTATCTAATTATTATAATTTTTTTTATTTCTATTTTATAATCTTAAAATTCTTGAATATGGTCAATGTTTTGCTATTTTTTTATATTCTAAAACATGATCCAATATGTAGCTCACTTTTGATATTTTATCTACAACCATTGCATTCCTTTCTTCTAATATATAATAATTTTTATTTTTTTTTAATTTTAATTTTAATTTTTTTTCCCTACTCACAACTTAAGTGAAACCGTCCTTGTTATTAATACAATCCTTTGTATTGACTATGGATAATTTGTTTGCTATACACTTAATGTCTCTTTTCTTTTTTATATTATTATGTCTATTTTTTCTATTTTTTCTATTAAATTATTTTCCTTTGCATTAAATTGAATTAGATACTCTTCAATTAATTTTCTATTGCAAAATAAAAGCAACATCTCATATAAAATAATTGAAATTTATTTGAATAAATTTATTTTTCTGTATAATAGAAATTGTAAGCTATACTTTATATTTTGAATCAACTCTTGGCAAAATAAAAATGTAATATTGGGATTCTAAAATATTATCATTTTTCAATTCTTTACCAATTACATTATAGAACCAGTTTGCAACTTTGGCAACAATTGGTTTGAACTCCTTTGATAGATATTTTAGGATGTTTTAAATTGAGATAAAAATTACACCAGAATTAAAAGATTTTTTGAGTCCCATATTTTCTTTGGTTTAAATAGAATATTCTAGTGCCAATATAGGCGAATTCTAAAAGCAGATTGATTTGAAGAGCCAAGTATGGTTTAAAAATTTTATTCTTTTAAGCTTGTTTGTAGATAAATATATATATATATATATATATATATATATATTTTTGCTTATAATTCAAAAAACCAAAAGATAATCTGTTATGGCTGCCTCCAAATTATCTAACCACTTTTTAAGAGCTTTTTTTAATAGTATATTGCCAACAAATTACAAAATAATAACATATTTTTGTGCAGTAAAATATTATTAACAAATAAAATATTGGAATCAATTGATATTTCTAAGGATTAGTTTCTACCAAAAAAGTGGATTTGTTTCTATTATATCTTTGCATCAAAATTTTCCTTGGATGTCTTCTAATTGACGAGGTCAACCTCCCTACTTCCATGTAAATGCTTCCATTGTAATATTATAGATTTTTTTCTATTTGAATTGTTGCAAATCCATTGTGAGTATAGATCTGTTGTTGAACCAAAGTATTTCTTTGCATGGTGTCAGCATAGGATGCCATAAAAAAACATCCTACTTACACAACAACAACAATAAATAAATAAATAAATAAAAATTTATTTTTTTTAACTTTTAAAATTAATTTCGCACACTCTAAGTCTTCTACAACTACAAACAATTAAAGAATTGAAATTTAATATTCTAAGAAAAATGTATGATTCTAGATAGCCATATCAAACCTTATTTCTATGTAGATGTTCTTGTTGCAAAAATTACAACCCTACCTTATGTTTCTTATTTCTT
This sequence comes from Physcomitrium patens, assembly GCF_059467195.1. Lineage (NCBI taxonomy): Eukaryota > Viridiplantae > Streptophyta > Bryopsida > Funariales > Funariaceae > Physcomitrium > Physcomitrium patens. Next base: position 4,895,432 of record NC_143410.1, read on the forward strand.
CAACAACTTTTAGTTATCCATGCATAATAGTATAGTATTAAAAATTATAAAACGTGTTTTTTTATAGTTTTTAATATATTTTTATTTTTATTTAATTTTCCTAATAACATTTATTTATTTCATTAGTAAATATTAAAGTTTTTTATTAATTTTTTAAATTTAAAAGTTGATAGTTACATAAAATAAATAACTAATAATAATGAAAAAATAGAATTTTATGATAGTTTCGTTTAGATATTTATAAACTTAAAATAAAAAAAATGTTAAGATGATACTTTAATTTAAATTAATTAATGTAAATTTTGAAGATAAAGTAAAATTCAAGATCAAAAAACTTTAAAATCAAGGTGGATATATTTATTGTTGTTATTTTTATTTTTTTATTATTTTTTTTAACAATTCTCAATTTTTGTATAAATATATAATTTGAATTTAATTCATATTATAATTGGATTTTTTATTAGTCTATAATTTCAAGATTTTAATCTTATAATATCACTTTTTGATTCTTTTTAAAAATTAAATGTAAGATGTTGATTATGTGCAAGGTTGTAAAATGATGCTATTTAATTTTTTAAACTAATTACACTTGTTGGTATTATCATTTAATAATTTATCATTATTAACTTCATCCAAAAAATTAGAACCTTTTAGGGTATATTTTTATTAAGATAAAAATTATTTTTCATTCAAAACTATATTATTTTTTTATAAAAAAGCATTCCATTAATTTTAAATCATGAAAAAAGCATCAACAATGAAATTTTAACTAAATCAATATAATGTAATAGTTCCTTTAAAATCTCTTCAAATTTTCTAGAAATAAAAAGAAAAATTAATCTCTATTCAAGTATCATATACATTTATTGACTTTAGTATCTTGTTCATTTAAGTTTTTCATTACTATTTAAATCCAACTAAAATAAATTTCTAATTCATAAATAAAAAATAAAATGGTGGCTTGAATATAATTCTGATTTATATAAGATTATATCTTATTTATCATAACTAAGAATAATTTATTTATCATATGTTAATATTATAATTTTTAATAAGGAATTTATTTATTTAATTATAATAATTAATAAAAAAAATTACTTTTTATTAAGGATTTAGTGAATCTAAAGAAGTTTTTTTTTTTTTTTTTTTTTTTTTTTGAATTAAGTAAATGATTAATATCTTTAAAATTTAATTTTTTTTGGTAACTTATAATTTTTTTTTAAAATTCCAAATGAGTAATATTTTAGAATTTGATATTTTATAATTTATTTTTTTGATAATACAAACTATGTTATTCAATGCCAACTTTAATCAAAATTATCAAAAGTCTTAAATCTCACTTTAGATTCTAATATGTAATAAAAACTACTAGATAGATATAACAAATTTTTGTGAGTGAATATATAAGTATTTAAAATATGTATAGGTATATAAGATATTATTAATGCAACACTCTCAAATTTTTAAATTGATACCCTCTAATAATTCTTTGGCACCTCCACAAATATGCAATAATATTATTAAATTTCTCCACTTCTCTAGTCTCCACATTTCAGTAAGGTATAATATAAGATAAAGTTTTGATCTTTTTAGAATAGAAAAATGAGTTATTTTGCAAGTTTGGTATACACATGTTTTAAAATGTAATGATGTGAGATTTTGGTTTGTGGTTTTTAGAAGAGAAGATCAATAGTAGAGAAGAGCAATAAAGAAACATAAAGAATGGTTTTTTTGCAAGTGCAATATACAGAGACTAAAGAAGTGGACAAAATTTGTGTCATCACTATAGATTTTGGAGGAGGTGTTGTGGGTAGTTGAAGGATGTCAATTTAATAACTTGAAGGTTTTGCATTAATAATACCATATATATATATATTTCAATAGATATTTTGTTATAAAAGTTATATTTAAAATTTAATAGTTTGTTGAATTATATAAAATATATGGTATATAATAAAAAATCTTAGAGTTGAAATGAAGATATAAATATCAATTAATGGAGTTTTCTAAATGAGCTATAAATACAATAGATCTATAAAATATTATTTTTATCTAATATAAAATAAAAAACTTAAAAAATATCTATAAAAATTGATATTGGTATTGGTATTTATTTTAAAAATAATTGGCTCAAAATAGAATCTGTTTTAGTATTACATCCACACACACACCACATATATATATATATATATATATATATAAAAGAAAAAGGTTCAGGGTTTAAAATTATGATTGTTATTAAAATTTTATTCTAAATACATGTATAAACTTTTCTTTTATTATTAACTCAAAAAAATCTTAACTTTTATAATACTAACATGCACTACATCACTCTCATATGGACAAATTTAGGTGGGTTTCATTTTTTGGATTTTGGATTTTGTTTTCTTATTTATTTTTCATATGTGCTACAATTACAAAAAACCAAGTTTTTTTTAACTTTATAACCAATAATTTAATTACAACAATGAAATAAAAAGTTCAAAAGTAAAAAAAAGTTATTTTATGATTTGCAATAATTTTTAAAATACAAAAATAATGGCAAGTTGGTATTGTGAGGTTGACAATTCAAATCCCAATTACAAAATCCTTAACTTTGCATGATGGTTGGTGCAAAGAAAATGTTTCATTGATATTTTAGTAAATTAATATAGAAACATAAAAACAGATTTTTGTCAAGAATTTTTTACAGTATTGCACAAGTTTTGCATGTTTTGATTCATGATATCATCCCTAAAGTCAATCGGTTGACCACCACCCATATGTACATCCTTGGTAGCGTCTACTTGTTTTCAATTGTAACAATCTGTTGGTGAACTTACTGTGTAGTCGGCGGTGTTGTTGAAAAAGAACATGAAGTATAGTGGTCGGTTAGGCGTGTGCATGTTCCACATTTCTTAGCACTCTTTGAAGCACTTTGCTAGCTATTGCAACACAATCGGGAAGGAAATTGTGGTTGCGTGTAGCTACAACAAATTGGTCATTTTACTGCTATTTACCAAAGAATCTCAGATCAAGTACATGTCTGAACCTAACACGAAGACTTCAACAGCAGTTAGTGCAGAGCATGAAAAAATATGAACACAATGCAGGAGAGGCCAATTCTGCTTGTTGAAGACATAAAACATGTCAGTAATGTGAGTCTGAGACACGGCCATTGCTGTTGCTTCACAAATTTGGAAAGAAATGCTTACAGTAGCGGAGCATCTTAATCATGTCTGCATGGCAGAAGAACCACTTCTAAGATCATTTCAAAAGGGCACCGGCGGTTGAATGCTGTCACAATAATTAGAAACCAGATTGTGTGAAGCAGCTTGAATTCCTTAACTATAGTAAGAGCTGACGAGGTTTGTGACAGCTTGTGGATGTGGATCCTCTAGTAGACGGCATCTGGGAGCTTCTCGATTTGGCGCTGCAGACAGAGCTTGTGCGTTATCGAAAGCGGGACCTGGAAATTACTGGTAGTGATGAATTAATGATCAAACAACGTCTTAGGAAATATTGCAAGCAGGAATGCACTCCGTGAATTAAGTCCTACATACTTGGATAGATCTTTGTCTATTACAGAACCTCAGTCTGGGAAAACGTGACTTTATTTTTCGAGAAGACGTTATCCTCTTAGCAAAAACTTAGTTCCAGCGCTAGTTTTATGCTCACTAATCTGACGACCTGGTTGTAGTTCACTATAGATTTTAACTTCCTTTTTAATGGTCCATTCTTAATATGAAAAGTAGTGGTGGATACCACCAACTGTGTTGTGCTTGCTTTTTAGGCGATTAATATAGAAAGAGCTATATGTTGAGATTAGAAGAATTAAAAACTCGCATCTCCTAACTTGGCTCTAGCTTCTAAATTCTTGCTAAATACAAGAGGTGTTAGAGTAAGAGGATGTAATGGAGAATAATTCACAAATAATTAAGAAGCTACTAAAAGAGAGTCAACACACAAATCACTAGAGAATATAAATTGTTAGTAGGACATGAGGAAGATGGTCAATAATTTTAGAAGAACATTGAATAAGGCACAAATAGTAAGTCTAAAAGTCATTGAATCCATCTATTTTATTTTATTTTAGTTTTTTTTTTTATAAATTTATTATGACTTAAAAAAAATAATAAAGATAAGAATATATAATAATTAAAAAGAATAGTTTTATATTTTTATATTAAAAGATTAAAAATAGATATTAAAAATACTTAAATTTATTCTTGAACCATTAGTTTGTGTAGATATTTACAAAAAATAATTCTTTGCATCATTCTTTTACTTTGATGTCTTTTGGAGATGAAAAAATTGGATTGAAGCCAAGATTATATATTCTAATAAAATAAAATAATTATAAATATAAATTTCTTGAAAATAAGATTGAAGCCAACTCTTCAATCTAATTCTTTGATCTCCAAAAGCTATACTTTGATCTCCATATAGCTTTTGGAAATCAAAAAATTAGATTGAAGAGTTGGCTTCAATCTTATTTTAAAATTATAAAGCTTATTTTTATAGATTTTAGGAAGACTTTGCAATTTTTATACAAAGTCAAGGTTTGTATTGATGACTTTGGATTTATGTAATAAAATTAGAGCTAGCACTATTGGTTGGTTCATAAGATGCGTACAACGTCTTTAGTTCAAATTTTGTTAGTGCATAGTTGAATAAGTTTATTAATTGGGTGTAATTTTTTTTATTATTTTAATAATTTAATTGAAAGATATTCAATTATTAGTACAAAGAAACACCAAATGTTTGCAGTTTAGGATAGGGTAGGATTTTTGCAATATCTAAAGTTCTATTTATTGGAATAAAAAGAAATTTGGGATGGTTTTAATAGACTAATATATCAAGCTATACATAAATTTGAAGATGAAGTTAATGATTGGAGATAAAAAAATTGTTGCTCAAAATTCATCATTAATCTTTAAGTTGGCAATTAAAAAATACCAATTCAGTTCTTTTATGTTTTTTTCATAATTTGTAAGTTGGATTGGATTGAATTTTTTGAGCATATAGAAGACATATTGTTTCACTAATATACAAAATTTTGCATCAATTAGATAATAAGATTATGAATTATAGCTAATTGAAGCTTGTTGCATAGGATTAGGATTTAGAGAGAAAATTGGAAGTTGCACAAAAGGACAAATAATAAGATAATTAGGATTGTTATTTTCATGAGATAATTAAAAAATACATTTTTGATTAATTTTCATTGGCTTTAAACCTTTTTGCATTGGAATTCAAATTGATTCTTTCTTAATTCTTGAGATCTATTAGGATTTCTTAGATAATTACAACATACGACTTCAACTTCTAAAACTAGGTACTTAGTGTATTTTCAAAAGAAAAGACATGTACTATGACAATGATGAATATTAAGTTTATCTTCTTTTGTATTTTTAAAATAATTTATGATTTTGTCTAAATAATAAATAATAAAATTATTTAAAAATTCTTTAAAAATATTATTTATAAGTTGTTGAAAAGTAATAAGTGCATTTGTGAGTCTATAAGGCATGACACTATATTTAAAATATCTATATTTGGTTCAAAATACAACCTTTGATTTATCTTTTTTTTAATATATATTAGATTGTAAGTTCTTTATAGATCTATTTTGGTATAAATCTTTGCTTGATTAAATTGATTAAATAGCCTAAAAATCAAAGATACTTATTTTTATTAGTGATCTTATTAAATCTTTAATAATCCATATACAATTGTAATAATCATTTTTTTTCTTCACAAATAAGGTAGAAGCTTGTATTGGAGATTTTAAATGGTAAATAAAATTTTTAGCTAGATTCTCATCAATATATTCCTTGAATATAGCCAATTTATTCTATAATAAGATATATATTGGATCTTAATGGTGGTTGAGTTTCTTCTTGAAGTTCAATTAATCATTCATGATGATGATTCTCTAAATAAATATTTAGATTTTTCTTTTCAAAAACAACTTAACAATCTTAATACTAGCTTAGAATGCTACTTGATATCTTTTCACCATCTGAACTAGATGTAGCATAAATAACAAAAGATAACATTTTTTTTTGTAACATACATGAAAGCTTTTGTACTTAATAATAAATATAAGATTGTATTAGACTTATGCCTTTCTACCTTTATAACAAAAATTTGAATTTATACTATTAGAAAAATCAAGGTTAAAAAAAATTCAATCTATTGAAGGATTATACTTCTTTAGCCACAATAAACCTATAATAATTAGATTATAAAAAAATTAATAATATTAAATATTACTAAGCTATTATGACCATTAGTTACTACATCTAAAAGAACAATTTTATAGATAACATCTCTAAAAGACAACAAAAAAACATTTATGACTTCTATATGGATATACTTAGTTTTTTTTAATTAAATATACTTTATATTTTTTAACAAAATTTACATTTGAACAATAAGCTGAGGCTCTTGAATCTAATAAGGTAAAGCCTTTGTAATTTTTTGGTCCTAAAGAAATATCTATTGTAAAGCAAGGTGAAAGATTTGAAGAAAGAATAAGACTTCTACTAGATGTTGCATAAGATTTTAGATGCACAATTCCTATTATATCTAGATAAACTTATTTTCTAATATATGGTCTACTTTGACAATCATACTCCTCATTTTATAATTGCATTATTTCTTTGGACGATATTTAGTAGTGTGCTTAGATTCTCTATAATATAAGTACAATCTTTTTTAATAACATCAAGTCTTTTTTTGCTCACTAAGAGATTTAAAACATATCATACTAACTTGTATTGGTTCCGGCCTTAAAGAAAAAGTTTCTAAAAACTTAAGAATTATTGTGATGACTTGATTTGTTCTTCTTCAATTAAATCTTTATACTTAGTATCTTTTGAAAAGTTGATTGTTATATATAATGGCTTGAATAATAAATTATTTTTATGAATATGCTTTGAGTATTTTCAATAATAAATCTTTGATATTATCTTTCAATCTATATCAATATTAATTGAGAAGGAATTTTTCATTTTAATCCATATTACAAACAAAATTTTGAAATTTAACAGCATATATGGTGGTGGAACATGATCCTTATTGTAAAGATAGGAGTTTGATCTTTGCAACCTTTCTTTGATCATTTTTTCCAAATGTGGTTGTAAAAACTTCTAAAAATGAATTAAAATCATAAAAGAATCATAAATATTTTTTTTTCAAAAGTATAAATCAAAATAAAGCATTTTCAAATAGAAATATATCTAAAATTTTAATTTAAATAAATCCATTAGAATATTAAAAAAATACAACTATAAATAAAACTTCACTTATTTAAAAAATCTTCAAAATTTTAATCTTATTCCATCAAACTTTTTTGGCATATTCATCCTTACTTCTTTCATACTTATAATAGCAAGACTTCTCAAATTCAATTATGAAATTGATCAACTTATTTTTTAATTGCATAACTTCTTAGAATAGACTTTGAACTTTATTTTTGACTTCTACTATAGGCATATGAGTAATATCTCTATAGATAATATTGATAATATATGAGATTTTGACATCAAGAATATTGACAAGCTCATGAAAATCTGTAATAGTTGCAAATCTATTTTCACTTTTGCTAAGTGTAGCATCCATAATTTTTTTTATTTTTTTTTATCTTTATAACATATGATTTTAATAAATTTACAAGTTAAATTAGAAGAAGTTGATCTGTAACTTTTAATTTTAAATAAAAAATTCTATAAAGAAAGGTAATCTATTCTTTTTAAAGGAAGAATAAATTTTAGTTTAAATATAAGTGATTTGCAACCATTAAAGTACAAAAAAATAGAATAATCTTCTCACTTCTAAATTAAAATGAGAATAATGAATTATTACTCTTATCAAACTATCAAGGACATGAATTTCAAAAAATATAAATCTCAATACATTCTTGTGATATTTAAGTAGAATAGATATTCACAAAAATAACATAATTATCAATCCTAAAAATAGATCTTAATTTTTTAATTATTAAAAATATAAGTTTTAATTATTTAAAAATAAAAATAAAATATTAATAAATCTTAATAAATCTTAGAAGTAATTACTTTAGATAATTTAATAATTTCATTTATTATCGAATATTAAAAATTAGTATTAAAATAAATATCTATATTAGCTTTTTACTTATCTATATATATATATATATATATATTTATTATTTATTAAAAAATATAAATATTAATAAATAATTTTAAAAAATATGATAAAGAATTTCATGTCTTTTTAATTATATTAAAAAAAGGATTTTTAATAGATTTAAATTAATTTCGTTACTAAAAAAAATTATCAAGATGGAAAAATTTAATACTTTTAAAATTTATTTAGAATGTTTTATGAATTTTTAGAGAAGATTTCAAGACTTTGATAAAATTAAGTTTTTACCAGCTTGAGAGCTATTATGAAGAAATGGAGAGAGATTTAAAAGCCATACAAAGTTCCTAGACTAATTGGGTATTTTTATATACCATAGTGAAGTCAAAAATTCAAAAATATTAGTTTTACTAGTAGAAAATAGGAGGATGAGCAGCTAGTCTAGTTCTTATAGGAAGAGAGGTGCAAATCTCATATGACTTGAAGCATCTTGAATAGAGTTAGGAGGATAAGACTAAGGCCTTATAGACTATCTAACTAGGAGCTATGTGTCAACATTCTACAAAACCTCCAATACGTGTCTTACTTACAAGACACATGTTTAAATTTTAATACAAATATCCTATATGTGCATTATATGTCCAACTTGCATCACAAGTGGCCAACATATGCAATACATGGCAAATTTGTTGGCCAAGTTTTCAATCTATCAATCACCTACAGATATATATAAAGGCAAATTGATATTTATGAAGCTTCTAAAAAGCTTTTCTACAAGATATTATCAAATTTATTACCTTTATGTATTTTTATCTATTCATATTATCTAAGTAATTATTGGAATAAATATAGATGTCTGTGATAAAATTTAATAAATTTTAGAAATAATTATTTTAATTAATTAAGTATTTTTTTGATATTAAAAATTATTATTTAATTATTAAGTCTATTATCTATATTTTTCTTCTATCTATACATATTATTCATTCAAAATCAATAAATATTAGTTAGTAGGTAGAAGAAGCATGAAATAGAATCTAATGTCTTTATAATTATTTATATAAAATTAAATTTTTAGTTCATTTAAATTTATTCTATTATCATAAAAAATAAAGATAAAAATTATTATATATTTATATTATATTTATTAATATTATTAAAATTATTTTAAAAAATTAGAACATATTTACAAGACCTTAATAAAATATTTTTAATCTCCTATAGAAGCCATCATAAAGAATTTGAATAAGAATTGAAGGCCCCACAAGGTTAATATACTAATTAGATGTTTTTAAAAACCATGGTGAAGTCAAATATATGAAAAAGTGATTTTACTAATAAAAATATAAAGACTAATAATTAATGTAGTAGTTGTAGGAAAGAATGTATACATAATAGATATTGTTTATAGCACCTTAGATATAGATAGGAGGATAAGACTAAAGCCTTGTGACCTCTATAGAAAACACATATACATAACTTGTGAATCTTTGTAGAATTCAAACCCTTGATATCTTAAGTAAGTTATCTTTAAATTAAAATATATTTTTTTGAATTTTTTGATTTTTACTTCTTATCTTTAAACCTTCATAACTTATTCATAATAATTTATATTTATATTTATTTTATTTTATTAGAATATATAATTTTTTGATTCCATTCTTTTATTTTTTTTATGACTATTATTTTCTATTTCTTATTAATTTTATTTCTCACTTTACACTACCTATTACAAGCATCTATTAATTCAAGCCATTTCTTAATTTGAATTTAAAGATAAATTTTATTTTTACATGTTTATATAATTCTTTTTTAAAATTTGATTAGAATATTTAGGATTTATCAAAGATTTAGAAAGGATTTGATAGGACATTTTAGGATTTCTTTGAGATTTTTTAAAGGTTTTTATATGATTTTTTGATATCATATTTTTTAACATCTAAAATCTACTTTATCTTTTAATATATCTTTATTTATATTTGGAATTTATTTAAATATTTTTATGTATAAATTTCTAAACCTTTTGTCCATCTTTGAAGAAACTTAACGACTTGAGTTTCTTAGTACAAAAATCATTACATATCTAAGATTTCAAAATGAATTCATTGCCTTAAATCCAGATTTTTTAGATATACAATTTTTTTAATAATGATCAAATGGTCATTTATCTTTTAAATCTAAAAGATAATAATTGTGTAAAAATAATTATTTCTTGTAAAAAACTTTTAAGACCTTGTTTTTTGGAATAAGATTTTAATGTATAAATAAGTGAGGTAGCTCAATTTTAAATATGTCTTACTTAAGTATTATTTAAAAATATATATAAGATGGTTCTTGTTTAAAAATTAAAAATTAAAAATTAAAAATTATCACAATTAATATCAATGTTACAATTAAATTACTTCATCTATTTGATTATTATGATATTTTTGTACTAAATAAAGAAGATGAGTATAGCTTCTTTATATGCATGAAAAAAAATTAATATCTTAAAAATTAAAAATAGATTAGGCTCCAAAATTAAATTTTAATTTAAAAAAAAATCTTCATAAAGATTTAGTATCAAAGATATGAATCTAGACAAAACTCAAAAGATAATATATTTATGCATCATTGAAAAAAAAATTATAAATGAAATATTAAAGGATTTTAGTTACTATAGCTAAATACAAAGAAAATGGCCGGCCTTAAATTAAGATTAAAGTCAAAGAAATTTGTTTGATAGGACCAAAAATGGTCTCACTTTTTTCTCAAGTACCCTAGCTACTGAAAAGACCTTGTAGAAGCTTTCTGAAGATCATGAGACTTATAGACCAAGCGTCGAGTTATTAGTTGCTTTCAATGTGGTTTCTTCAAAATAAAAAAGGTAATAGTATAAATTTTAATAATAATATTGAATATTTATAGAAACCTAGATATCTAATATATATCTTGCAAACTTTCTTGAAGTTTTTTAAGTAAAATATTATCTATCCAACATACTCTATATACTTTTATTTACTTCTATTTACTTCTATTTATTTAAATATTATAAGCATGTATTACATTATTTTCTTCCAATAGTAATAATAAGCAATAATTATCTCTTTTAAGATTATAATATTATTTATAATACATCTTATCATTTATTCAAGAAAAAATATATTTCTAGTTAAGATCCTCATCTTGATTTCAATGTTGTAAAGGTTGATACAACATAAGTATTTGATCTACCAATTTTGCAAATAACTACTTTCAAAATAAAATTATTGGTTGTTGATTCTCCATTCTAAGAAAAAGTTCTATAAGATAATTAAATATATTTTTCCTTTATTTGTAATATATTCTTGTTGATAGTTTGTTTTTTGTTTTTTGTTTTTTATTTTTGTAAATTTTACTAACAAAAAATAAAAATACGTTTTGATTCATTTACAAGACTCTTACATGGTTCTCAAGATTGTTCATTAGTATTATACTTGTGCTAATATATAAAATATTCTAATTTATTTTGGCATTATATTTAATCAAAGACTCTTTCTATTTTATTTTTTTATTTTTTATCTATTCCAATAAGAATTTTTGGTAATTGCTTGCTTTCTATTATATTGAGTATACTATATGGCTAAAAAAGAAATATATTAAATATAAAATAAAATTTAATAACTATTTTAATTATAATCAATATACAATTAGATTAAAAAAATTAGATAATAAATAAACCAAGCCTTTAATAAGGTCATTTAATTTTTATATTATGTAAAACAATCATATCTTATTACTAACTTTAAATGGAGATTGTTCTTTTTTAAGAATATCTATATTAATTTATTCTTCTTCTAGAGCCTCTATTAGCTATATCTTCACTATTATCTAAAATTCTACCATTTTATTTAATAAATCATATATTATTTTTTATTAAAAAAAATTACACATTCACAATGATAGAGAGAACAATAAAAAATCAAATAAACACAAGCACAATATGTACATGATTCACTTCTCTAGAAGCTACATCCATGAAAAAAGTCTCTAGCTCATAACTTTATTGATGTTACACCTAGGATATAATATATTTCTATTGTAAAACTCTGTTCTACACTCTAATCTTCAACTCCAAGTCTCCTAAGATTATATCATAATAAGCCTTTCAAATCAAAAAATCCTAAATTGATTTTATATTTAGACATTCTTATTTACTTATTGTAAATAATTCATATGCCAAGGCTTTGTCCTACACCTTAGCTGAGGCCATCTCTAGATCTTGTAATGGCATGAATATTTAATAGTCTATATCTTGTGATAACATAATATAAATAACTATTAATATTCTTAAACTTTTGACTTTTAAAAAATCAAATGTATAAATATCAAAAAATAAATTTTATTAAATAAATAAATAGACCATGTTATTATATAATTTTTTTATTAATTTTTAAAAAATTATTTTTGTATCTTAGAAATAATAGATAATGAACTACAAATACTACTATAATATCTTAATTATATGTATCTATAATTGATCATTTTAAGCATAAAAATTTGAATATAACTTGATATTAGTCTTTATTATATTCAAAATAATATTCTAAAATCTTGATATGAATTAAGACCTTTACTTGGTTATAATATAACCTAGAAGTCTTTAATATTAATAAATATTATCCAAAAAAACAATTTTTTATTAATAGAAAATTTTATTCATGGTACTAAATGTGCCATTTTGATTAGAAAATATACCATTATAAAAATTGACTTAAAAAATTAAATTTTTTTTAATAAATTCTCCAAAAAAATGATCAAAATTTCTTTAAAATAGATATCATGGTCTAAATAGCTTGTGGATGTAGCTCTTCTAGTTATTAAAAGAATGGATATTTTCTTAATTATATGCGGCATTTCTTTCTTTTGTTACAAGATAAGAATAAGTAAACAAAGACATTTAAGAAGGTTTTTTATTTTTTTGGCTAATATGTAATATCAATATAAATTATAATAATAAAAAAATCTAACAAGCTTTGTTATCATTTGAAACCTGTGTTTGCATCAAATACTTAAGGTTGTTATAGTCAACATAAATTTGAATTGAATTAAAAGCATTGTCTACATAATATTGTTGTTTTTTATGCTTTTATAATTTTATGTTTTTATTTTTTTTGTAATATTCATGTTTTTTATTTAATGAAATTATTTAAACCATATTTAAACATAGAATAAAATTAAAAAATAAATATTTTGATAAGAAAAATTAGATATAAAATAAAATAAAAATATTATGATAATAATAATTAAAATATTTTTTTATATGTTTTTAAAATTTATGATATAAAATTTATTAAATAAATTTAAAATATTATAAATCATATATATATAAATTATTAATATAATTTTTAATTTAAATTATTTTATTAAATTTAATTAAATAGTTTATAGATTATTTTTCAATAGAATCATTAATTATCTTACATAAAATACTAATAAATAATATTTTTTATTTTTTAAAATTTTCATAATTATAATATATATTTAATCTATATTAAATTATATAAAATATATATCAAAAGTATTTAAATTTTATATATTTTATAAAAAATTTTAATATAAAAATTTAGTTATAATATGTATATTATTTAAATTTTATTTTTAAGTCTTTTAAAAAATTTAAATTATAAATTTTTTTAATGATCAAAAAAATTAGGTATATTTTTATTTTAAAAAATAGATAATAAATGTCAAAAAATATGAGATATGTATTGCTATTAGATAGAAGTATAATGAAGGAAAATACATATGGACTTTTTTATCCAACTATTGAAGATTCAAGAGAAATAGTTACTTGAAATGAGCCTTAGGTTTTAGTTTTTATAATACAAGTCTATAGTCTATTGATATGGACTTTCTAATGTGAAAATACTAACAACTAGCTTAGCTACTGAGATCCAATTGAAATGTAGACACTTGTCTTATTAAGTTGTATGACAGCTTGATAGGTGGAAATAACTATATATTGACTATCAACTAATATAACAGCTATGAATTGTCAATTGATAACATGATTTCAATTGTCTACATAGATAATTATAGAATGTCTAATAAAAATTATATATGTATGTAAATACTTTTATAGCACTCCTATTTAAAGACATATTAGACTAAATTCAATTTAATAATTTGTATCATGTCTTTGAATTTAAAATGCTTCTCATGAATTAGACCTTTAGTTAAAACATCTACAACCATGTCTTTAATCTTGTAAAAAATTAAGTTGATCTTACCATTTTCAATCTTCTTACAAACAAACTAATGTTGAATTTTGACATGTTTTATATGAGCATAGAATTTAGGATTCTTTAAAAAAAAAAAAAATCTAATTATAACCAAAAATAGTCATAGGATTATGTTATAAAAACTTAATATCTTTGAAAAACTTATGAAGCCAAACTACTTCTTTTGTTGCATGAGTAGCTGCTATATACTCTACTTTTGTGCTAAACAAGGCAACTATTGGTTACTTCATACTATTCCAACTAATAACACCACTTGCTAATAAAAATGCATAATTAATAGTAGAGTGATAAGTGTCAATATTTCTCATATAATGTACATTGTAATAATTAATTACTTATAAAATTAAAGAGATTCTATCATATTATAGTTCATGATCTAATGTGCTTTTCAAATATCAAAAAAAATTCTTAACAACAATCTAATATTATGGGTTAAGATTTGTTATGTATTACCTAACAACTTCTACTACATAAGTAATATTGGCTCAAGTACCTATCATTACATAGACTAAGCTATCAATTACACTTTGATATGAAATATCTTCTATTGCTTTGATTTTCTCATGAGTTTGTAGACTCATGTCTTTTGACAATTTTCTATTAGAATCTAGAAGTATAATTAAAGATTTACAATCTTCTATGCCAAACCTTTTAACTATATTTTTTAAGTATTTTTGTTGAATAACGTAAATTATATGATTTCTTTGATATCTTATAACCTACATATCCAAAATATAATAGATATTTTTAAAAATCTTCATTTCAATTTTTTTGGCTAAGTGACTCTTTTTCTTCAAATGAAATTCTTTGTTGTTGTAAACTATAATCAAATCATCTACATATAATGCAATGATAATGAATCCATTAATATTCTTTAATTCTATATTGACTCAAGCAATCATCAAGATGATTATGGTATAATCTTGATGATTGCTTGAGTCAATAAAGAATTTTAGAAAGCTTACAAATCAAAGACTCTTTGCATTTTGATATATAATCTTTAAATTGGTCCATATATATCTCTCTTTCACGATTTCTATTCAAGAATGTCATCTTGACATCCATTTGATGAACCTCTAGATCATCAACAATAAAAAGTCTAAGAAGTGTAAAAATTGAGATCATCTTTGCAATTAGAACAAAAGTCTTATTATAATCAATATCTTCTTTTTATACACAACCTTTGATAACAAGTCTTACTTTGTAGTACTCCACTAAACTATTTGTATTTTATTTAAATTTAAAAATCGACTTACATCCAATAGGTTTTATGCCTACAAATAAAAGTATTAAAGTTAAAGTCTTGTTTTTTTTAAGACTTTTATATTTTAAGTCTATTGCTTCTTTTCACTTCTAAGTATTATTTATTTTCATAGCTTTAATAATAATAACAAGTTTTTTAGTACTTGTCTAAAAATATGTGCCATAAGAGCTTAAGATATAAATGATTTGGAAGGCCTTTAAGTCAATGTTAATTCATTAATTACTTATCTTTATGCCAATTCACATGCTTATAAATGAATTAATATAGATAAAGGTAGAGTTGGAGGTAGAGATGGAGGTGCAATTGTATTGGTTTGCTTATGACTAAGTGTACAATCTTGCAATTGAATCTTCTTTATTAAAAATAAAAGTTCAATAATAAGACATTATTGACCATTATCATTGTCTAAATCTCCTCACTTTCACTTTTAAAGTCAAATATAGAGTTTATAGACTCAATTTTAGCCATTATCTTTAAAAGTTCATCATTAAAAACTTCTAAAGTCTATCCCATTTTCTTACTATTCTCACATTTAATAAACTTAATATCACAGCTTTTGATAATTGAGCCATTTTCAATATTGTAAAGACAATAGTATTTAGTACTATTAACATAGTCTTTATTTATTTATTTTTATTTTATTTTATTTTATTTTTTAAAATTTTGGTGTCAAAATTTGTGTATTTTTTATCTATAATAAGAGCACAGGCATTATATCCAAATATACAAAGGTATTAGACTAGAAATTTTATACTAGATCACACTTTGTTGGATGCTTTTTCTTTTATAATTATAATAGAAGCTCAATTAAGGACATATACTATTTTATTAATAGCCTTTATCTAAAATATATTAGAAAGTTACTTATACTATAATATACATTTTATACTTTTAAATAAAGTTATATTTTTTATTTTGTAATTTTTTTTAAAGATAAATAATGTATAGAATTTTTTTGTTCATTCCTATTTTTTTTTTTTAAATCTTTGGATAAACATTCACCACCATTGTTAATGCATAATTTTTGAATCTCTAAGCCTATTAGCTATTCAATTAGAGCCTTAAATTTTTTGAATTTGTCCAAAATTTTAGACTTTTAGTTATTGAAGTATATAAAAGTCTTTCTTGAAAAATTGTCAAAGAAGGTATAAAAGTATTCTATCCTTCCATGTGACATTATTTGAATAGGACTACTTACATTGGAATATATCAATTCTAAAATTTTTGTTGCATGGATACCATCTTTTATTGAAAAAATATCATAATGTTGTTTTTCATAATTATATTCTTTACAAAAATCTAATTTTTTTATACTTGCCTACATCAAAATACATAACAATATCATTCGTATGGAGTTTCTTTAAGCCGGAAATATCAAAGTGACCAAATTGTTGGTAGTATAGATTAGTCTTGTTCAAAATTTATTTTGCCTTAGAAAAAAGTGAAGCCTTATTTTTTTAGAAGAACCTAACGACTTATAAAAGTTTCTTAATCTAACACCTTTGATGATAGTATTGTTATATTTTATAAGACAAGTCTCTACTTTGAAACTTACTTCATAATTTTAATCTATTATTTTGTTAATTGATAGTAAGTTTTTAGTAAGTCCTTGTACATGCAAAATATCTTTTATATCTTTTAAAATACTTTTTTGAAACTCAAAGAAAATCTTATTATTTTTTTGATGGTAAGTCTTGTATTATCCTCTAAATAAACTGATTGATTTGACACTCTCTTTCATAGAAACTTCTCTTACTATAATATCTATATTTGATATTCTTTTTATTTTCATGAAAATTTCTATTATCATTATGATTATAAGAATATAGCATAGATTTTTTACTTGCTACTAATGTTGCCTATAAGATTGATCTTGCATCTTTGTTATAACACTATTATTGCAATAGCTGAGTTGTGACCATTTGTAATATCAATTCAATTAGAGGTCTTGTTTCCAATGTCATTGCTAATGTACAATATGATTCCAGAAGACTTTCTAATAATACCATGATAAGGTTTGTGCCAAAAACTTTCTTACTAATAGAAGAAAGTTTATCAACTATTTCTTATAGTTTGTCTGTATGAATGACAATATTATTATCTTAATTTATTTGTGTGGTCTAAAACTTACAAATCAAGTATAATAGGTTCATAGTATTTTTTACTTTGTATATTTCTTCTAGACCCTTGTATGCAACTTCTATACTTTTTGCTTTGTTTATGGTAAAAAATTCTATATTTCTAAGATATATATATATATATATATTACAAATAATATCCTTTGATCTATATTTTTTTATTTTTCTAAATTTGTTGGATCTATAAGTGACTTAAGTAGATTTCTTGTATTTTCTACAAATAACCTTCCATGAATTCTTCTCACTAAAAATGAACTTGATTTCTTCCTTCCAAAAATGTCAATTGTCTCTATTATTTTTTTCTATCTTGTAGTATTCTATTACTATGTTATAATGAAAATGACTAAAATGAAAAACTTATGAGAAATAAAGAAAGATAGTAGAAGATAGACAGAAATAGGATCTAAATGAGACTAAATATCTACTTATAGTCTTTATATAGAAATTCTTTAAAAAATCTAAATAATAATAATAATAATAATAATAACAAGTTAAGTATATGTAGTATTATACCACTCATTCTCCTAAAACAACTTAAGTCCAAACTTCCAATATTGAGAAAGTTAGAATATCTTAGGCTAGGTATTATTAAAAGAAAAACAAAAAAATTACAAACTTAATTTTTAGAGTTGATGGACCTTTGTTAGATTCAAATAAAAGTTCTCATGTAAAGTGCTAAAAAAATCTTTGCATTCTTAAAATATGTTCTTTGTTGTTGTTGTTGCTTGGTCCCACTCAAAGCATGTTTCTTGTTGTCGGCTTATCTTGCTGCTATTATTGTTGTTTGGTTACAATATCATTGCTACCACATTTCCAAACTAATCCTTGATTCTTGATAGAGTATTTTCTTATTTTCTATCTTATTTATCCATTGTTGAATAACAAACAAGTTGCAAGCTCTAAGTTAAAAGTTTCTAAAGCCCCAGGGATTATTTCAACAAAGCTTGTACTACAATTCTTTCTTCAAAAATCTCATATTGCTTCTAAAAGAGCTACCATGGAATTCTAAAATTTGGATTCAAGTTCTAAAAATCTGATCACCTAAAAATAGCCTCTTTAAGGTAATTAAAAAATCACATGTTATAAATAACTTCATATAATTTATTTAATCTCTAAAGGATAAGCTAAAGTATCAAGCTTTGATACCATATCAAACAATATGAGATATATATTGCTATAGGATATAAATATAATGATGTAAAATATATATGAGCTTATTATCCAACCATCAAGGATTGAAGAAAACTAATCATTTAAAATGAGCCTTAGATTTTAGTTCTTATAACACAAGTCTACAATCTATTGATATGGAATTTTTAGTATGAACATACTAATGACTAGTTTAGCTGCTAAGGTCCAATTGACATATAGACACTTGTCTTGTTAGGTCGCATGATGGCTTGATAGGTAAAAATAACTATATATTGATTACTAGTTAATATGGCACTTGTAAGTTGTCAATTGATAATACAATTTTAACTATCTACCTAATAATCACATAATATCTAATAGAAATAATTCATATATGTAAATACTCTTTTAACAATAAAAACTATTCAATTATCTATAATAATATTTGAATATATTTAATATTTAATAAAATAAATTACCAATATGAGACTAAAATTTTCAACTAACAACCAAAAGACATATTTAATTTTGATCCATTAACAAGCTTAAATTTAAATTTTATTAGTCTGATGAATGAAATTATAAGAATTAATACTACTTCTATATTTTGAATACAAACTTTGATTGCTACAATACTAAATTAGATGTTATCTTTTTAATCTTTGATTTGAATATTAAGTTAGATAAGAAAATTGTTTTCAAAATACTCTTATAATCAATTTAGCTGCTTTATTTAATAGCAATACAAAAGT
Source organism: Physcomitrium patens (assembly GCF_059467195.1). Classification (NCBI taxonomy): domain Eukaryota; kingdom Viridiplantae; phylum Streptophyta; class Bryopsida; order Funariales; family Funariaceae; genus Physcomitrium; species Physcomitrium patens. Next base: position 4,915,089 of record NC_143410.1, read on the forward strand.
AAAGTTAAATATTTTATATTAAATGCATATATCTATACAAAATTGTCATTATCTAATACATATATAATTCAAAATGATATAGACATTAAAAGATATATTAAATTTTTTAAAAAAACTACTATTTCTATTATCTGATATGAAAGACAAGAAATATAAAATAAAAACAAACAAACAAACAAACAAACTCTACATGAATACTAAGATCTAAATGCAAAAAACATACATTTATATTATTAAAAACAGTTGTATATTGGTCTTATTATATATTACTTCAAAATTTCTTTATATGTACTAATATTTAATTATAAATGCATCATCATTTATTTCACTTTATAAAAATAAATATTTCAATATACAATAACATTTACTTCAATATGGATATTACCATGCACCAACATGTATTTCAACATGATCTTTGACACGTAGAAAAGATGTACTTCAACATGCACATCATGTAAAAATTATGTACTTCAAACATAAATACAACACATGTTTGTAAATGTTCAGTTTTAGATAATTTCATATTGTCAAAAGTACAAAAATGTCAACATCATAAATATAAACTAGTTGTTTTCTTGAGCTTTAAAAAATACACATCCAGCTGTTATGACTTATTAAAAAAAATTGCAAAAAATCTAAAAACATTGCATAATCAAAATCGGTAAACAATTAAATGACATTATTTCATCAAAATCTCTATTGACCATGTTTCGTTTATTCATTCACAGAGTTATTAAAACAATCCATTTTATTTTCAAAGTTTTACACAAATCAAACAAAAAACATTTAATGCACGACATGGTATACCGAAAAAGTACAATATGGACATAGCACGATTACCGACGAGACCACTGTAGACCGTGACAATTTAATAACGTCGGAGGAATTATGCACAAAAGGACGCACCACACTGCTTTTTCCAGTTGTCGGTTCGGAAGGGAGTGGCCCAAGTTACTGCGGCACTGCCTGCTTGTGTCAAAACGTGTACCGGGTGAAACTGCATTAATCCGAGAAAGCAGGCATGGCTTATGAAGCAGTTCGCCGGTACCCTCTAACCATCAGCATCTGTTACATCAGCATCTGTTACATCAGCATCTGCCTTGGCTTCGGCGATTATGGCCACGTAACTACTCACGGTTGGCACAGAAAGATTCGATTCAAAACTCGAGGGATCATAAATGCCTTACTATTGAGTCTGCGACACCGATTAACGTTAAAATCGACGGACCGAAGTTAAAGGAGTTTTCGATGGTGGCAGTTGCTAGATTTTCTCTCTTCGTAAAGGCATGTTCTGAGTCTCTTCGCTCCATGTAGTGAACAAAACAAAGTAGCTCTGGCATCGGAGTTTAGAAATACGTGGTGCCATGATGAAAATTTCTGCTATGGTGACTTGTTTTCCCCGAAGTGGAACCTATCACCGAGGCTCATCGACCTGACAACCCCAGGAGGGGCAAGGTCTATCTTGTAATTTTTTACGCAAGTTAACACCACTACTTTAAAAATAAATAAACAAAATCTCTCTACTAGAAAAATAGATATAGGGGATTCATTTCTCCAATACTGGATCCAAAACCAAAACCAATGAAATCCAACCACATTCATCATGATTACCATATTCTTCATCATGTGTAAATATCATGGGTAAATATCATATTCACATGTGTATTTACATGTGTAAATATCATGATGAATATGAAAGATATATACACAATATCTTTTGGATCATGATTACCATATTCTTCATCATGATCTAAAAACCTGCGTCATTATGATGCTGTTAAATATAATGCTGTGATGTTGGACTGATCAGTGGAAGCTGAGTCACAGCCGTAGCGGAACCGGTACCCAGCTGGTACCTCATACTGAATGAACGGAAAACTGATACGGCTCCTCGCACCAGAACATTACAATAATCCTTTAATCCTGTTCAATTTAAACCTGTATGAAAGTTTGTTGTTTAAAACACTTAACCCTGCACCCGTCTTACCAACATTATAGAGACTCCCAACAATCCGTTGCGCTCCTTTTACCAATGGGGACTATGAACAATTGCAATTCAGTTATGTCAACATATACACTTATCTGACGGATCAAGTAAACACGTCACAGTGCGAGCTTGGTGTCTGTTCTGCGAAGTCGGTGAGTCGCTACCTAGCACTAACCTGATCCAAAGATAATTTCATAACCAAAAAGTAGGTCACCTTCGTTAATTTGGCTGCGACGTCAAATCTGTAAAGCTTTGAAAGACCACGTTGCAAATTGTCTCCGCGTGGTGCTATACTGTTGGGCTGAGACTGTAAGCCAGCTTATCTCAAACGAGTACATCCCTTTCTGCGTGAGGCCTAGACTTCGTCCAAGACGGTAAGGGTTCTGGAGCTGCAATATGAAGGAGGTGCTGCTCTACGAGTTTCGTGCTACTGCTTGGTGGGCTTGGTGAGGAGAGATGCGCCGGTGACTCCGTGGACGTGGAACCGAGTTTGTGGCTGTGTCAACAAAGATTTCTGTGGCATGACAAGATTTGCGTTCGACATCTTATGACAACGTCCAGTTTGTGATGCGGGTCAACTTTGCCTCTTCTGACGACACTGCTGAGGGTCTCGACGTTTCTCCAGAGATCACTCTTGCTGAAAGGGGTTCATGGGAATCTGGCTACATCTAGGAACCGCAGCAACTCGCCGTCATCGTACCTCCAGTCTTCTACGCAGCATTGCTTATTCCTTGGCGATATTTTTGTAGGTCAATTGCATTGATCTGGATCAAGAACTCTAACGCTGAGGAGCCGATGCTGAGTGCCGTCCCGTACCCATGCAAGAGCTGAGCACATGTCGAAAATCCCAAGGTGGTATGCGAATGAACACAAGGTGAGTTCAATGTGGTACACAGTAGACTAGCAGTCCAAATACTGTTAATATCCTTCCAAAGCACTATCAGTGCTGTGCAAGCTTCTCCCTCTCGTTAGAGAAATTTGGAAACTCCACTGTATTGAAGTCCAAGGCACTCATCATCCCGCACATTAAATGCGGGAGAGGAGATTCAATTTCAGTAAACTTCACTGCAGGCGGTCGCTGTTCTGGTAACAGATTTGACCGAATTCGAGGATTAGAATACCACGCCCACTGAGGACGCAGGCTTCTAAGCTCTGAATTTCCGATTCATTTCCAAGCAGAAATGACGAAAGATGGCGCAAAGGGGGTGTCACTCCCCGGAAATGCCATCTTGCTCGGTACTCTGGGCACCGTGGTCATCTTCGTGTGCTTATTCGCGATGGACGTTGAAACCGTAATTGGCTGGGCGAAATATTCCTCGCAGAAAGCAGTTGCGGACATCTCGAGCATAAGAAACAACCAACCTGAAAAGTCTTCTTCAGAATCAGCTTCAGTTCGCCGTGACGCACTGGTGAATATAACTCATGACCCCACATGTCTTGCAAGGACACAACATCTTCTCTACCGGAGGGATCCCGAACGATTCCAGCCACTGCCAGAGTTCGACAAAGCATGGGATCGCTACGTCGCCATGCACCAGTCATGCACGCAGGGTAAGAATTGGACGCAGGTATTCCTGCACGAGCGGAACATGACAGTCGACTGCAACTATATGATTGTCATGGAGGGCAGCGGCGGGTTGGGGAACAAGCTGCTGTCGCTCACTTCTGCATTCGCTTACGCACTAGCAACAGACCGCATCGTGTTGGTGGAGAGCAGAAAACACTTCAAGGACCTGTTGTGCGACCCATTTCCGGGATCCTCCTGGTACTTGCCAGAAGGTTTTCCGTATGATAATGTTTGGGGGAACGCAACGAGAATGAACGTGGCAATCTCTAAGAATTTCACCGACGTCGACAATTTTGTTCGTCTCAGCCTCGACCACATCCAGGTACCTGTGCTTCAAATCTGACCTGTAACATTCATCTCATTACTGAAGTCTTCAAAATCTTCATCACTAGGCAACGCTACAGTGTCACGTTTAGGTTAAATTTTTCATAATGGAAACTGAATTGGTGACTTGGTTAATGGTTGTAGACATGGGCTGATGGCCAGTTCTTCTGCGACCACACACACAACGGCCTCGCGAAGGTGCGGTGGCTGGCATGGACCAGCAACCAGTACTTCATCACGCGTCTTTTGATGATTCCTCGTGTCTGGGAGCGTCTGAACCCCTTGGCTAAACCCGGGCAGATTTTCACCATTCTCAGTCATAAGCTTCTGCTTCCCAACAACAAGCTTTGGGCGCACGTTGTCCGTCTGTACTTCGCATACCTTGCAGGATCTTCTCGACGAGTTGGGGTGCAGGTTCGCCTTCATGGGCGACCCAACCTTGCTGAATTCGACCCCGTTGTATATGACCGAATCCTGGACTGCCTTCAAACCAATCGGGTGATTATCCATAGTTCCTACTTTGTCGTGATATGTGTGTTAAATTTTTCGTAATCTCGTCAACCATTGACCGCATAATTGACACCGTCGTCCTTGTCCGTTTCAGGCACTGCCAAAGCTACGAGAGGAAGAGGACGTATCAGATCTAATGTCGTTTGCCCGCAACGGATACGAGGGTTCAACGGAGATCTCGGTATTAGTTACGTCCCTGCAGCTTCGTTACTACGACGAAATGAAGGATTTATATGTAAACAGACCAAATGTGAACGGCACCGTGATTCGCTTCCACATGGTTTCTCACTTGGTAAGACATAAATAGTGCTTCTCCGGATAGACCGCGTTCAACATGCTGTTTAAAGCTCAAGTCAAGCGTGGCAACTTTTTCGAATACGTTCTCTTCATACTTTTTGGTTCTGTATGCAGGATCGTCAGGACGGGTCCATGCACCAATCCGAGACTGCGTTCGTCGAAATGTGGCTGCTGAGTTTCAGCGACGTGCTTTTAATCAGCCGTTACTCAACATTTGGGTACATCCCTCAGGGGATTGGCGGGATCATCCCGTCTCACCTCAACACACAAACAGTCCCACCGGGTCAGGAAAATAATGCCTCATCATGCCACCCAGGTATATCTACCCAGCCTTGCACCCATTTCCCCCAGAAACCCAGATGTGATCCTGGCTCCACCGGAAACGAATCGCACAGAGAGTGGATGCGGTGCCACGTCCGAGAATGCGTAGATCATGAAGGTGGGCTGCAACTAGTCCAGGAATCAGAGCAACCTAATGAAAGCGCAAGACTCTGGGGCGACGTTCTACAGAGTTAGGATTCGGCGATCCTCGACCTAAGATCATGGCCAGCTTTTGCCAACCCCAGGTTCTGATCCAATATTTCGAAGGATCAGTAGCCTCCAATCTAGTTGTTCAGAAACAGCACATGGGTACGCGGCCTACAGTCCGCATCGACATGATACTGCATCCCTTGGTTTCAAACCGGAGACGACGTCCATGGAAGTGCCCGGGGATGGTGTTACTGAAATAGGAATTCATGCATTGGTGATGGAGTTGTAGCTTGTGCGATCGGCAAGGTGAAGGGCATGAGTGATGCACAAATTAAGTTTGGTGTTTTTGATTTTCAACGCCCCTTCTTTATTTCCTCCTATGTCCCCACTACGTAATGCGCTCACCCATTCCTTCCTTTGCCTCCAAACCCACCTGAAGCTATGCATGCTCCTCTTGCGCTGTGTTTCAGTAGCGTAATCTCCGTCTACTCGGCTCACAAGCCCACGCGAAGCTGTGCACGATCCGATTGCGCTCAATCTCCCCGAATTGTGAACAATTGTTAATTCCAAAGAAGTGTTGCCATCTTAGAATCGAGTTTATCAGGGTGAAAACCAGAAGTTGTCATATGCAAGTTAGTGAAGGACGGTAAATTTTGCCGCTTTGATGTTGATCCCTTCTGTATCCGACAAAATGCAGTGAGACCTTAATTTCCTTTCTCAGTGCCTGCTAGATGGGGACAATGAGGGGGTGGAGTTTACATATGGTACACTGCTAATATGGATTCTAGAAGAGGATATGCTTTTGTGAGAGAAAGAAGAAAATTAGGGCAAAATTTACGGAAATTGTTAGATGGAGTTATTTGGAATTGTACAGGGTTGGTACTTGTTATAACTCTTGAATAAGTTTTTTGAAGACCAGAATTCTTTACCGTAACTTTTTTTTTGATTATTTAGGTTATCAAATGCTCATTGAACCATCATTTTTTATTAGCTATATTAGAATTACTGAGAGGATTTTTGGGTTACAGATTTTTTGTGCTCACAACTGTTCAAAAGAGATTGTTGTAAAATGATGAATATTTTTTTTGTGGTCTCAAATTATTCAATGTTCTTGTATTATTTATTATATATGATGCATGCTGCATACTTGTACAAATCAATGATTTCTTGGATTGTCTGTGAGTATCTAATACTATGATAGGTTTTTTTTTTTTGTTTTTTTTGTTTTATTTATTTATTTATTTAAGCATGAATTTTTATGCAAATAATTGTAATTTTTTTGTAATTTTTTTTACTTTGAAAATAAAACATTCTATTTTTAATAAAATATTTGTAATTTTTTTGAACAGAGTGCAACATTTTATTGTCAAAATGATATTTTCTTTATATATATATATATATATATATATATAAATGAGTAATTATTATTATCATAAGTAGTACAAATACATTGTAAATCTGCCTTGAAAAAAATACTAATCTTTGTGCGTAAATTGTTTAATTTCATTTCAATCTACTGACCAATACGGAAACAGACAACTCATTTTCTGACCACTACGTTGTTAAAGATTATCTTGCTAATATGAATTTTTACATTTCTGAGTTTAAGCAATATTTTATAGCACTACATTATTTAAATATTTCTAATGGTAAGGCATACAAATGTTTTTACTTATCGATTTTCCTAACAAGACAATGTTTCACATGTAGAGCAGCTCTTTGACACAAATCTTCAAACTGCAGTAGAAAAAATGCCTTCCACTACTCCACAAAGTACACAATAATATTGGGATTTTCGGATTTATATACCAGCAACTCAACACAAGGAACATGATGGGGTGTCGACACAAAAAAAAAAAAATTGCGTGTCAAACAGGCAAAGTGATTAGAAGTTAGACCAAAGAACGATTTAAGTGACTCAAATGGCTATTTTCCAGTATGAAATGGGTGATATCTTAGGGCTATTCATGAGGCCAAAAACTCTAGAATAGTTGCTTCAGCAGCCATGCTTGGCTTCTGACATTGTTCATCTTCTTCTGGAAGCAATGAGCCACTAGAATGCAGCAAGTTGCCACTTGGAGGAGCTAACATGGACAGCATCCGCTCTACCGAATTCCATTGCAGTTCTTTCAAGGACTTGCCTGTACAGAAACAAATCTCATGTTTTGTTTACTCAACTTCAACAATCCAACAGCTACGAGTTCTTTAAGTTGTCTAGAAGCACAAACACTTTGAAAATCAGGAGTGTAGTTCAGAAGCGCATGAATCTAGGCTCCAAGTCCGAGGTTGAGGTAAATTTGTAGCAATTAACAAATTCTATTAAGAGTGCACAATGTGCCTACATATTCAATATTCAATAATATAGGATAATTCTTTAACTATGAATGCAAGGCCTAAGTGATCTGTACATCTAGATTAAGTGGATGATAAACATTTGTGACCTTAGATGAAGTAAGCTAACATCCCTTTTCATACAAGGTTGCATGAATTTTATATAGTTTATCATTTCTTCTTCCTACAACTATGGCACAATACCAAGAGCATCAAGAGAGGTCAAGTAGTTTTCAAGTTATTTAGTATATGATAATAGCATATGCATTAGTACTTGTGTGCTCATGTGTTGATGCCTTCATAATTTATAGGTGTGTAGATGAAGATTGATGTGGTTTGTAGTAAACCCAAGTTGTTATACAACTTGTTTTATCATATCTTTAGTCTTTTTGGTAAAACAATTAATTGTTTTTTTGAATAGAAGGTATTGAGAGGCATCATCAAGTTGGATCTAATTAGATTTATTTATTATTTATTATTTAATTTTATTATATTATTTTATTACTCTTCTTTAGATATGTATTCATGTACTAAGGATTATTTTTATTCTTTAAGCAAGGCATATTAGAAAAGGTAATAGAAATGTTATTTACAGAGTTCATAGCTCCACCAATTTATGCAACAAGGTTTCCATTGCCTATTGAAGTAAAAATATCTATTTCTTTTTAACAATATCGTTGGTGCCAAATTGCATCTCATATGCCTTGTGAGGCCAAATTTCACCACTTGATGAAACTTATGCCACACAATAAGTCCAAGAGGTGGAATTGGAGAGCTCCCAATTGTGTAATTGTTAGATTAATTTAAATCTTTATATTAAAAATTCAATTATTTTTAGGCCTTCCAAGCAATGGTTACCAACATTAAATTAACATGCTAAATAAAATTTACTATGCAAACACAATAAAAATAATTAACTAAATTATTACTATTAATTGACTATAAGAATAAAACTTAAGTTTGAATTAAAAGCTAAGTTAAAAGTTAAGTTAAAAAAAATTAAGTTAAAAATTAAGATTAAATAGTTAAGTTAAAAGTTAAAATTAAAGGTTAAGTAAAAAGTTAAATTTAAAAGTTAAAGTTAAAAGTTAAAGTTAAAATTAAAAATTAAAGTGAAAATATTAAAGGTTAAAAGTTAAACTTAAAATTTATTAGCCAAAAAGTGAAATGTGGAGCTTACAAGTCACTGGGAAGACGATAGTAAAAATAAAGTGAGAGGTGAAAGCAAAGGTACCTTGACAACACGTAAGGATTGAAGGCAGCGACCTCCTTCTACTCTAAAATTTGCCAAAATTTTTAATGGGCTTCAATTTGAATGACTCTTATCTTGTTGCAAGGCTGACTTGAAGGTGCTTTTGATCCAACAATCCTCGTTGCAATCTAATAATCGGGTCGGGAGAATTCCTCCGTTAAAGTTGAGTGATCCAAACTGCCACGGTGACCAATCTTTTTCACTTAGAAATTCACTAAAAATTCAGATTGTCTTCAAATTCACCAAAACTTGTGTCTTTCAGAGCTTAGCTTATAAAGATTGATGCTCCCAAAATTTCAAATAAATCCAATCACCAAGCACTGAGAAATGCCTTTCCAAACTCGATTGATTTAAACTGCAAAGGCAGTCAACTCCCTCAAATTCAAAAATTTACCAAAACTTCTTTCTTACTCCAAATCAAGCAAGTCTTATCTTGTTGGAAAGCTAACAAAAAAAGCTACAACTATTAAAAATCTCACATTGAAACAATAGAAATTGAGTGACTGATTGAAGAAAATCCGAGGCCCTTGAAACCCTTGGGATATTTGAGATATCTACCTCAATGAAACATATTTTAAAACTTAATGACCATCCTTCACAATGCAAAATCCATACATACACAATCACAAGGTTCACAATGAGAATTAAAAATCGAAATAAAATTAAGATTAGGGTTTCGGCCAAATTTTGGCATGTCTCTACCCTACATCCAAAAGAGGAGAGAGAGAGGGCTTGGAAAACCAAGCATTTCTTATACAATTGAGTGGAGGCTTGTAGAAGGGTGGCTACATCTCCATCCTTGATTTTTAAGATCCCTAATCTAGATCTACGGCCTTCATTCATCCAAGAGCCAATCTCGTTACCGAGGTTGATGGCTCTTGTAAGTGGTCAAGAAAGCATTTTTTTTGTAAATTTAACTTCACTATTGTGTTCAAAACACCTTTTTAAGCTAATGTTGACTACTCACATGCCTCAATCCATGCTCAATTATAATTTTCATGGAAGTTTTTACTTACAAGGATCTTGGCTATTTTTGTGAAATTCTTCAAAATGAGAATTTCATTGCTTCTCTTGTATTTTGAAGGAGAGGTTGCTGATCTTGTTTTCTTCACTCCACGAGGTATATCTGGTACCACCATTGCATTAAAAAGACTCCCATTAAGTAGAAAAACCACCATGCCACTTAAATTTGTTGATTTTGGAGGAAAATCCAAAATTACCATTGCTAACTTCCCTAAATCTTTTAGAGAATTATAATTCCAACTCCTAAATCATGTGAATGATTATAGATGCACTCATAGGCTTTTAGTCAACCCTTATAGTAATGACTAACAACCTCAAAATTATTAAACTAACTAAGTTGCTATTCTAATTTTTTAACTCTTATCACTTTAGTCCTAATTAATCTAATTCAAGGAATTAGGCTATGATTTATACCATCAAGGGTTGTAATCCTAAAAATTCTATAAAACTAAATTCTACTTATATAAATCCTAATCTAACATGTTTAATTATCATAAAATAGGAAAATAACAAAAATTTAAATTTTAGAGTATAATTGAGAGCTCACATGCCTCTAATTCTATCTTCAATCCTATCAATAACAATTGATAATATTGATATTTGCCATATTAGATGTGAAGATTTTAATTACAAAAGATCATTTAATTATAATGGAAACTTTTTTTCATGGCATATAATACATCTTACTACCACTTATAATATTTTTCAGGTCAATGCTACCTATATAATAATATTTATATAATAGAGCTTGAGTGATTGCTTCTACTTTTGATTGATGGAATTCCACTACTTCTATTGGTATAATATTTGCTTCCTGTTCAACCATTTCTGTACCTAATCCATCATGCACATGTAATCTAAGGGCTTGAAGTTGAAATATTTTTAATTCACTTGGATGTTAAAAATCTAGCAAATCAAAATTAGTCTATTGTCCATATTTTTTCCAATTTGTTTTTTGAAGAGTTATGAGCTCACCAAGTAATTCATCTTTATTATCAAGAAAAATTATATCTTGACTATATTAAAGCAAATAAATAAATGTGAAAGTAGAATAAGTTATATTGTAGAAGATATTACTTTAAATAAGTTGCTAATGGTTAAAAGATTTGGTTCTTGATATGTAAGAAGGCTAAGAAATAAAGTAGATGAATGGATAAAGGATCTTAAGAGTATAAAAAATATAATAAAGACATATTCTTATAGTAGATAAGATAGCAATAGATAGTCTTGGTAGAATTTTGGATGGATATATTCATCAAAAGATGGAAGTTGTCCATCAGGACAACAACCACCATCTTTAAATAATGAGTATTGGAAGTCAGAGATATCTTACTCCATACTCTCTTTATAAGCAATTTTGCTGATGCAATATATTTGTGACTTCAAAGTTTTTTTTTTTTTTCAATAGATTATAGGCTCACTCACCTTTAGTTGTGAATTTTGAAGTTTTTTGAAGTCTTCGTTGTTGTGAGGAATAGATCTTATGATTATTGTTGATGTTAGGATTTGATATCTTCTAAACTCTCTTTTGCATTTAGTTATTGATGTAGTTTTATTCTTATATGTTATTAAGTACATTAGAAGATATCAATCACCTTAGAATGATGTTATAGAATACTAGTATTGTGTTTTTTTATTGAGTTACATCAATGTTGCACTAGTATTGTGCTTTTGTGTGGTGAATTTCTTAAGAGCTTTTCTTATAGTAATAAGAAGATATTTGTAAGATTAGAAGTATTCTTCTGAGATTTTAAAGTGATTAAAGAATGAAATCACTTGTTTATTCACAAAAAGGCATTTGAAGTTTTTAAGGCAATAAGACCTTTTTATTTATTTGGTGAGCTTTATCTTCTCTTTTCTTGATTTTCTTTGATACACTTCTTCATTAGACATGGCTTCAAGTGAAGGTGAGGATTTAAGAGTGATTAAGAAGTTTAGAAGTGATAATTTCTACCATTGGAAGAAAAAAATGGAGCTTTTGTTATCTTTACTGGACCTTTTGAACATTGTTAATGAAAGTGATGAGCCTTTAAGAGATGATGCTAATATCAAGATAAAGAAGGAATACAAACATTGTAAAAAGAAGGCTTTTGGCATAATTTCATCAAATTTGGATGATGCCAATTTTTCACAAGTAATTGCTTGCAATAGACTAATAGAAGCATAAAAGACTCTTTGCAATATCTATGAAAGTAGAAACCTTACCAACATTCTATAGACAAGAAAGAAGTTCTTAATAGTAAAGATAGAAGAAAAAAATGACCTTGTGACTCATATTAATAAGGTAAAAGTACTTGCAAGCCAATTAATAATTATTGACAAGCCAATTGATAATAAAGACATTGTGTTGATATTGCTCATGAGCCTTTCCGAGTCCTATAACTACTTCATCATGGCATTCAAGTCTATCAACATGAAGGAGCTTATGATGAATTATGCCACATTAAGATTTTTCTATGAACTGACTAAGAGGAAAAAAAAAAAAAGAGCTTCAAAGTAATGATTTGGCTCTATTTTCAAGACAAGACAAAGGTAGCTATTCTCATTAACGTGATAATTCAAAAAGTAATATAAAAATTTATTATATTTGTGAAAAATCAAGTCGCTTTGCTAGGAATTACTACAAAGCTAAGAAAAGAGATAAGAAAAATACAAAAAATGCTAGTGATAGTTTTAGTGGAGACAATGTGAGCCTAAAATCCACCACTCTATGGAATTAGTACTACACAATGAGCTTGAGAAGTAGAATGGAAGAAAACCCAATTGTAAAATTGTTAAGTAAATTTAAATACGGATTTTTATGATCAAATAAAATTAGTGTCTTTCAAGCAATGGTTATCAATATTAAATTATAATATTAAATAAAATTCACTATAAAAAAATGATAAAAAAATAATTAATTAAGTTATTACTATAAACTCACAATAAGAATAAAAACTTAAATTTAAGTTAAAATTAAAAATTTTAAAGTTAAATTTAAAATTTAAAGTTAAAAATTAAATCCAAAATTTTAACTTAAAAATTAAAGTTAAAAATTAAATTTAAAATTTTAAGTTAAAAATTAAAAGTTAAAATTAAAAATTAAAATTAAAAATTAAAGTAAAAATATTAAAGGTTAAAATTTAAAAAGTTAAAAGTTATTAGGTAAAAGTCAAAATGTGGAGATTATGAGTCACTGTGAAGATAAAAGTAAAAATAAAATAAGAGAGATAAAAGTAAAGGTACCATGACAACGTTCAAGGATTGAAGGTAGCAATCCTCTTCTACTTTAAAATTTGCCAAGAATTGTAACTACCTCTGAATTGAATGGTTCTTATTTTGTTGCAAGTTTAACTTAAAAGTGATCTTGTTGCAACAAATTTCGTTGCAATATAGTGATTTACTCATGAGAATTGCTCCTTTGAAGTTGAGTGATTCAAATTGCCTCAGCAATCAATCCCCTTCACTTAGAAATTTTCTAAAAATCCAAATTGTCTTCAAAACTAGAAAAAATTATGTCTTCTAAAGCTTAGCTTACAAAGCTAAATGCTTTCAAAATTTCAATTGAATCCAATTATAAAGCACTAAGAAATGCCTTCCCAAACTTGATTAATCCAAATTGCAAAGGCAGTCGACTCCTTCACACTCAAAATTTCACCAAAAATTCAATTCAACTCCAAATTGAGCAAGATTTACCTTTTTAGAAAGCTAAAAAAAAAACTATAATCATAAGAAATTTCACATTGAAACTAAAGAAAATTGAATGACTGATTGAGGGAAATCCGAGGCTCTTGAAACCCTTAGAGTACTTGGAAGTCTAAGGGAGCTATCTACTACAATTAAGTATGTTTTAAAATCCAATGACTATTATTTACAACTAAAAATCCATGCATACCTACCTAAAAAGTTTACAATGAGATTTAAAAATCTAAAGAAAATTAAGATTAGGGATTTTGGCCAAATTTTGTCATGGCTTTGCCCTTCACCAAAAGAAAAGAGAGAGAGGGCTTGGAAAACCAAGTCTCTCTCATAAAATTGAGTGGAGGCTTGTGGAAGGGTTTTTGCATCTCCATCCTTGATTTTTAAGATCTCTAATCTAAATCTACGGCCTTCATTCATCCAAATTCTAATTTTGTTATCAAAGCTGATGGCTATTGTAAGTGATCAAAAAAGAAATTTTTGATAAATCTAACTTCACCATTGTATTTAAAACACCTTTTTATGCTAAGATTGACTACTCATATGCCTCTATCTATGTTTATTTGCATTTTTTATGAAAATTTTTAGCTCTAGAGATTTTAGCAATTATTATAAAATCCTTCAAAAACAAAAAAAATTCAATGCTCCACTTGTATGTTGGAAGAGAAGGTGCTTATCTTGTTTTCTTCACTCCATAAAGTGATTCCAATGCCACCATTGTATTTGAAATCCTCCATTAATTGAAAAAACTACTACATACCTTGGATTTGTTGAAGTTGAAGAAAAAACTTCAAAACCATTATTACTAAACTTTACTAAATCTTTTAGAAAATTCTAATTCTAATTCACTCTAAATCATATGAAATGATTGTAGGTGAATTCATAGGCTCACAATCAACCCTTATAGCAATGACTAACAACCTCTAAATTATTAAAAATAACCAAATTACTATTTTAATTTTCTAATCCTTATCATTTTGGTCTTAATTAGCCTAATTCAAGGAATCCGGCTAAGATTTATACCATCAAATGTTACAACCCTAAAAATTTAATAAAACTAGATTCTACTTATATAAATCCTAATCTACATGCTCAATTATCATAAAATAAGAAAAAATTAAAAAATAAAATTTTGAATTATAAATAAGAGTTCAGAGATGATTATGCTTTTATGGTAAGTGAAAGAACTTCCATGGCTACCATATCTAAGTGGATTATAAATTCAAGTACTACTAAGTGCATGACACCATATAAGTATTTATTTGACACTTATGAAGAAATTTCAGCAATAAATGTTTAGTTGGGAGACAATGGTATAGTGCAAGCCATTGAAATTGGATTTCTTGTAGTGGAGATCATTATGAAGGACCAAATAAAGAAGATTAGATTAAAAGAAGTCTTATATGTATTAAAGATGAAAAAGAGCCTCTTTTTGATAAACAAACTTATATCACATGGTTGTAAAGTTCTATTTGATATGAATGGATAGTTTGTAAAGATATTGAAAGGACAATATATTGTCAAAGGCCTAAGAGATGGCAACATCTACTTCATCAATTATAAGAAGGTGAATGAAGCTGAAGTGATGGCATTTGCTCAATTTTCACAAAATCAAGACAAGTTTGGAAGTTGGCATCAATGATTTGGTGATTTGAATGCCAAAAGTATGAAGGACCTTCAATCCATGATAAGTGGCTTGAATCTTGGTCAATTCAGCTACAATGCTATGACACTTACTTTCAAAGATTGTATTTAAAGAAAACAACAAAGGGCTTCATTTGTAAGAAGAGTTGCAACATGTGCTACTAAATTATTAGAAATTGTACATTTTGATGTTTGTAGACCAATGAAGATGCCATCAATTGGAGGAGGAAGGTACTTTGTAATATTTATTGATGATTTTTCAAGAAAAGTATAGATTTACATCTTTAAAGCTGAGAGTAAATGTTTCTTAAGGTTTAAGGAATTTAAGACTATTATAGAAAAGTAATGTGAATGCAAGATCAAAGTCTTACTCATAGACAATGAGGATGAATACATGTCAAAGTATTTTGATGATTTTTTAAAGATTCAAGGTATTTCAAGACAAACCTCTATTCTTTACATTCTACAATAAAATAGAGTTGCTAAAAGAACAAATTGCCTATTGTAGAGATGGTAAGAAATATGCTTCAAGCACAAAATCTTAGGCATAAATATTGTTTGGAAGCCATTGTTACAACACTATACACAAGGAATAGGTACCTTATAAGTATACTTATATCAATGATTCCACAAGAAGCTTGAAGTAGCAAGAAACCTTATGTTTTATACATAAGGATTTTTAAATGTATTGCTTATGTAAAAATATTAGATTGTATAAGGTCCAAATTTGATGCAAAAGATACAAAATATGAAGTTTTTGGATATTGTGGAAGTACCAAGGCATATAGGCTTATGTCTTTAGAAACCAAGAAAATCATGAAGAATTGTGATGTAGAATTTTTGGAGTATAAAAGTACTTGTGAATACTTGAAGATATGTCTAAGTAGAAGTAATAGTATGTTTATAGATACATCTCTAATTCCAACAAAAAAAAAAGATGATGACAATGAAGATGGTGGAGGTGTGAGTGAAGATGAAGAGTCAAAGAAGGTAGATCAATATATGTCTATAATTGCTAGAATAAGCAATAAAGACAATCAAAATATTGAAGATAATGATGATAAAAATTATCAACTATTAATTGTGAAGAAATAAGCTTTAAAAAAGAAGAAGGTTACAAGAGATCTTAGAGTACAAGAAGGTGAATCTTCATCAAAAGAAAGGAGATATCTTTTGAGAGATAGAAAATAACTTAGTAATTGATAGATGAATCACATTTTATCTTAAATAAGTGAAGAATATGCCAATGTTATATTTTTTTTTGATCCATTGAATTTGTGTGATATAATGAAGTCTACAAATGCTATAAATTGGAAGAATGCTATGAAAGAAGAATATAAATAACTCATAGATAATAGAACATGGAAAATGACTCAACTTCTACCAAATCAATCTTCAATTGGTTTTAAGTAGGTATATAAAAACAAAAAGAATGCAATAGATAATATTATGAGATATAAGATTGGATTGATTGCTAAAGGCTACTTACAAGTTGCTAATATTGATTTCAATGAGACTTTTCTTCTAATGGTCAAATTCAACACCATTAGAATCATTGTGACTATTGAAGGAAGAATAGACTTAGAAATGCATCAAATGGATGTGAAGATGGCTTTTTTAAATGGAAGATTAAAAGAAGATATCTTTATAGATCAACCTCAAGGATTTGTTGAAGAAGGCAAACAACAACTTGTTTGTAAGTTAAAAAAATCTTTGTATAGGCTCAAGCAATCACTAAGGGCATGGTATCAACATATTGATACATTCTTCTTGAATGAAAGATTTGAAAGAAGAAGGGAGTTTTTGAGAGATCATGCTAAGAAGATCATTACAATGAGCCAGAGCAATTAAATTGAAGAAGTATTGAAATGATTCAACATAAAAGATTGTAAGCCTAAAAATACACCTTTGGAGGCAAATTTGAAGTTAATGAAGCTCACAGATGAAGAGTTTGCTGAAGTTGAAGGTTAAATGCAAGGTGTTCTATATAAAATAGTAAAGGCTCACTGTCAAGGACAAGAACTCGATGAAAAAGCAATTCAGTCAAGTGAGCCTTCACTCAAAGAAAGGTAACAAAATATAAATAAATAAGTATGTATAGAGAAACTAGAATGGCTATTGCCAAAAAACAAGAAAACTAGAGACCCTTGAAACTAGACTAGAAGCAAGAAAGGACTTGACAAGAGTAAAGAAGCCTTCACTCTTGTCTCTATATATACTATCTAACTAGCGACTACGTGGCAACGTTCTATAGGACCTCCAATATGTGTTGACTTTGTAGGACACATGCCTTGACTTACAAGGCAAGTTTTTCTACGTGTGGGCCACATAATTAGCTTGGTCTTCAAGCTAACAACATGTGTGGTACATGGCCAACTTGTTGACCACGTTTTTAATCCAAAAAGTCAATTAAAGACACCTATGAAGTCAAAGCAACGTCTATGAAGCTTCTAGGAAGCTTTCATATTAAATACTATAGAATTAACTTACTTTTACCTACTTTTACTTACTTCCACCTATTTGTATATGTAATTACTAGCTTACATGAGAATATCCATGACATTATCCCGTCCTTCTAGAGACGAGTTCTACGAGGAGCGGTCATCATATGTTGAGAAAATCTATGATGCGACGAATTGTATTCGCAACATACTCTGATCTTTGTTCTCTTCGAAGATGTTTGATAGGGCCTCTCAACCATGGGTAGTGTCCCATACTAGAGCGGGAAGACCACCCAGTTATTTGATCATTGTTGAGGCCTTCATAACTTCCTTCAAATAGAATATTTAGAACACCATCATGAGTTGTTCCTACCTCTATCAAAATCAACAAACATCGGGAGTTCCTTCCCAAATTGTGATACCAAACACGTTGTATCTCCCCATCTATTCGAGGAAGAACATGTCGTTCTTGAAGATCTCCATCTCGATTGCGTCGTCTTGAAGGTTGTGACAATTGTAATGTCTCATCCGACAGGTCAACAAATGAAGGCTCTTGAGTCAAATCCGCTGGTTGTTGATTCTCCATCTCCTGAGCGTCACTACTACAAAGAAGCTACGAACAAGAATTGAAAGTAGAATGTTATCTTGCATAGATGTTGTTTCTTTTATAAAGAAGGTTTTCATCTTGATTTTGATGGATGTTGTCGATGAAAAGCCTCCACCGCCTTTGCTGCATTTTCAAGATTCTTTATTGGCTCCCATGTGCATTCACTAATACCATATCCACGTCAATGGACAAGATATTCTAATTTATTTCGGCACCGCCTTGAATCTAAGACTTCTTCTACTTCAAACTCTTCATTATTGTCCACTTCTATAGGAGGAGGTGGAGCTTGTCATCTTCTTGGTATGTCCACTGTCTTGTATGGTTCAAGAAGAGATACATGGAATACTGGATGGATTTTCATTGACTCCGGTAGATATAAACAATATGCAACTGGATTGATTTGAGCAGAAATAGAAAATGGTCCCAGCCTTCGATAGTCCAACTTGTCACAAGGACGAGTGGTCTTGATATTGCGATGAAGTAGCCATACCTTATCACTCAAGATGAATGATGGTTGTTCCTTTCGATAGACATCCGCATTGACCTTTTGTGGTTCTTGAGCCTCTTTTAACTGCACCTTCATCGTTGTATGTAGCTCTAATAAATGAATTGCCAAATCTTTCGCAACAGGATTATCAACTTTTGAAAAGTCAAAAGTATCAAGTCGTGGATGATAACCATAATTAGTAAAGAAAGGTGTTTGTTTTGTAAAAGAATGTATCGTGTTATTGTAAGCAAACTCTGCCAATGACAAAAGAGTTGTCCAATCATCTTGTTGGTAACTAATGGTACATCTTAAATATTGCTCCAAAACTTGATTAACACGCTCTGTTTGTCCATCAGTTTGAGGATGGAATGTCGAAGATAGTTTTATATCCACTTTAAGAATCTTGAAAAGAGTCCGCCAAAATCTTGATACAAATTGAGTTCCCCTATCTGATATAATATCCTTGGGTAATCCATTATAGCGATAGATATTGTCAAGAAAGAGCTTAGCTGTTTCTTCACCTGTGATAGATTTTGTACATGGTACAAAATGTGCCATCTTGGTAAAACGATCTACTATCACGAATATAGAGTCATAAGAACCTGAGATTGGAAGATCCGTGATGAAGTCCATAGAAACAGAAGACCATGGTTGTTCTGGAATGGATAATGGCTGAAGAAGTCCAAAAGGTCGATGACGAGGAGTTTTCGATCTTGAGCAAACATCACATGGTTGTACAAAATCTTTAACTGCCTTCCACATTTGAGGCCACCAAAAATCCTTAGATATCAGCTCCAAAGTCTTATTATATCCAAAATGCCCTACTGCTGGGAAGTCGTGACGAGCTTGAACAACACGTAAACGTGCTTCTCCTTCTAGAACATATAGGCGTCCTTCGAAATAGAGTAGGTTGTTCTTGAATTCAAATTTAGAGGGATCATGAGATTTAGAAGAATTATTCTTGATATCATGAACAAGAGGGTTTGAAGACATACTTAACTAGACTTGTTTAAGAAAAGTTAAATCAACAGTCAATGTTGATTTTATTGCTCGAAGGTGAAATTGCTGTGGCTTCAAGAGAACCGTTCTTTGTTGCTCAAAAGCTGCATCTCCTTCTTTTGGTGCAAGATAAGAACATCTAGACAAGGCATTGGACAAACCTTGTTGTTTTCCAGGCCGATAAGTGATGATGAACTCGAATCTTGATAAAGACATGCTCTAACGAGTTTAGCGACGATTTAATACGCGTGCTCACATAAAATATTCGAGGTTCTTGTGATCCGTATACACGGTGACTGGACTGGAAGCGCCTTCTAGATAATGACGCCATTCTTGAAAAGAATCCACAATTACAAGAAATTCTTTGTTGTGGATCTCATAATTGATTTCTGCTGCTGAGAATTTTCTTGAATGAAAGGTTACTGGATGAAGTTTGTCATTTGTTCCCATTTGTGATAAAATTGCACCCAGAGCAAAGTCCGATGCATCTGTTTCCATAAAGAATGCTTTGAAAAAATCAACACGATACAAGATTGGTGCAGAAACAAATATTATCTTCAAAGATTCAAAAGCAACTTCCGCTTCTTGATTCCATTGGAGTTTGTCTTTACAAGTCAAACGTATAAGTGGAGCTGCAACTCGAGAGAAGTCTTTGATGAAGATCCGATAGTAGTTGGCAAATCCCTAAAAACATTGGACATCTCTTACCATTTTTGGGATCTTCCAATCTATAATAGTTTGAATTTTCATAGGATCCATCATAAGTCCATCATTTGAAATGATATAACCTAAGAAATCGACTTGAGTAGTATGGAATACACACTTTTCTATCTTGGCATAGAGTCTTGCATCTCTTAATTTTTGTAATACATGACGAACATGAAGTTCATGTTCTTCTGGATTCTTAGAATAGATCAAGATGTCGTCTAGATAACAGACCACAAAATCGTCCAAAAACTCTCGAAAAACATCATTCATTAGATATTGAAAAGCTGCTGGTGCATTTGTAAGTCCAAAAGGCATGACGTTGTATTCAAAATGTCCATACCTAGTTTGAAACGTAGTCTTCCATTCATCTCCTTCTTTGATGCATACTAGATTGTATGCTCTCCGAAGATCTATTTTTGTATAGATCTTAGTTTGATTCAACTGATCAAGAAGTCCAGATATTAAAGGTAGTGGATACCTGTTCTTGATGGTAATCTTGTTGAGTCCTCGATAATCAACACACATCTGCAATGACCCATCTTTTTTCTTCACAAATAGAATTGGAGCTCCTGCCGGAGATTTAGAATGGCGTATGAAATTCTTGGCTAGATTTTCTTCAATATACTCCTTGAGTGCAGTCAACTCATTTTGTGATAAACTGTAGATTGGTTCGAATGGGGGTTGTGATCCTTCTTGAAGGTCAATTGAGTAATCATAGAAACGATGTTTCGGGAGTGTATCCACATTCATTTTTTCAAATACATCTTGAAATTCTTGATATTGGCTTGGAATGCCACTTGAAGTCTTTTCACCAGTAGAAATAGATGTGGCATAAATAATATATGGTGATTCTTTCATTGCAGCATGCAAGAAAGCTTTTGTACCTATAAATACGGATTTAATTGAACTGGACTTATGACTCTCTATTTGATTAACTACACTGTTAGTTATACTTTTAGAAAAAGTAAGAGTTTGGAAAATCCAATCTATTTGAGGGTTGTATTTTTCTAACCATGATAAACCTAAAATGACTGGGTTAGAGGGAGATCTAATGATATTAAATACTACAAAACTATTATGACCATTGATTATTACTTCTATAAGAAGGGTTTCGTGAGTAATATCTCCAGAAGACAATGGATGACCATTTATGACTTCTATATGAATAGGTTTAGTTTTCTTTACTAAAGATATGCTATGTCTTTTAGTAAATTCTTCATCTAAAAAACATGTTGAGGCTCTTGAATCTAACAAGGCAGAGACTTTGTAATGTTTAGGTCCTAAAATAACATTTAATGTAAAACAAGGAGAGGGCTCTGAGGAGAGAATAGGACCTTCACTAGATGTTGTGTAAGGTTCCGGCCGCACGGTCCCTATTGTAGCTGAAAAAACTCGTTTTTCGACATATTGTCTTCTTTCACAACCATACTCCTCATTTTGTGATTGCATCGTTTCTTTGGATAATGTTGAGCAGTGTGCTTTGGTTCTCCACAATATAAATATAATCCTTCTTGACGACGATGAGTCTTTCCTTGCTCACTAAGAGGTTTGAAACGTACTGCATCAATTTGTATATCCTCTATTTCCGAATACATGAGTTGAAGAGGTGTTGGTGTTGCCATTGAATTATAATAATATTGAGGTCCACTTGTATGGTTCTCAAATCGGAATTCAAAAAGGCAATTGTCGTACTTCACAACAAAGTCAATTGCTTGACTCAATATTTGAGAATCAGGTAAGTTGAGCATTAATTTTTTTACATCATATTATAATCCGTAGAGAAATTGGCTAATAAGTGCAGCATCATCTCACTTGATATCAGTTGCAAGTTGTCAAAATTGTGAAGCATATAACATTACTGATTGATTGTCTTGTCGTAAAATATGGATCTTATTGGTTGCAACACGAATTGTATCATGTTCTCCATACATGGATCGAAACTCCGCCAAAAAAGTCTCTAGATTATCCAATATTGGATCTCATCGTTCAAGAAAAGATGAAAACCACGATAGTACTGAAATTGAAAGAAGCGAACCAATGAATCTAACTTGCGATCCTGGAGTTGGATAGCTTTGGGGTTGAAGTTCAATCACAAGTTGCACTTGATTGATAAATCCTTGAAACTTGGATCTGGTGCCATCAAACTTTTCGAGTAGAGTAATTCTTGGTTCTCTAACACTTAAAGGGCGTTCCACCATAGGAGAAAGGACATGGTTTGGAGCAGATGTTGAAGCAGCTCCAACCATTTCTATATCTTCACTTCCTACCAATCTTATTGCTCCTTGTGGTGGTAAATTGAGTTGATGCATCGCAAGCATTAACTATCTCAATTGCTTTTACATTTGTGCTATTGCATTCTTCATTTCAACAAGTTTTGCCATGATATCACTTAGAAAAGAGAAGATGTCTAATATCGCGCAAGACAAATAGAAGAGAAGACTTGAGAACAAAGAAAATACTAAGGACAATATCAATTCAAAAGAGGGTAATCCGCAACTTCTAATATGGTTATATCTTATCAAAAAAAAAGGGTAATCCACTCTTAATCAAGATTAGACAAAGCTCTGATATTATAGGTGTATTCTTATCAATCTGTCAAGGACAAGAACTCGATGAAAAAGCAATTCAGACAAGTGAGCCTTCACTCAAAGAAAGGTAACAAAATATAAATAAATAAGTATGTTTATAGAAACTAGAATGGCTATTGCCAAAAAACAAGAAAACTAGAGACCTTTGAAACTAGATTGGAAGCAAGAAAGGAGTTGATAAGAGTGAAGAAGGCTTCACTCTTGTCTCTATATATACTATCTTACTAGCGACTACGTGGTGATGTTCTATAGGACCTCTAATATGTGTTGACTTTGTAGGACACATGCCTTGACTTACAAGGCAAGTTTTTCTACGTGTGGGCCACATAATTAGCTTGGTCTTCAAGCTAACAACATGTGTGGCACATGGCCAACTTGATGACCACGTTTCTAATCCAAAAAGTCAATTAAAGACACCTATGAAGTCAAAGCAGCGTCTATAAAGCTTTTAGGAAGCTTCCATATTAAATACTATAGAATTAACTTACTTTTACCTATTTTTACTTACTTCCACCTACTTGTATATGTAATTACTAGCTTAGATGAGAATGTCCGTGACACTCAGTTATATACAATGGTTGGTTCTAGGGTAGATCTTGCACATGCAATGAAAGTTGTAAGCCAAGACATGTCAAAGGTTGGAACAATCTATTGGGTAACCATTAAAAAGATCATGAAGTACTTAAAGATACTTTATATTTCAAATTATGCCTTAGAGGTGATAACATTACTCTGCATGGTTATTTTGATGTGAATTAAGTTGAAAGTGCAAGGATAGAAAGTCAACAACAAGATATGTATTTTTTTTTGAAATAGGAGCTATCTCATGGAATTACAAGAAATAACCTCAAATTGTTAGATCAACAATAGAGGCCAAGTACATGGCAGTAAGCCATGGTGCAATGGAAGCAATATAGCTAAGACAACTTTTAGAAGACATTGGAGTAATACAAATAGAAGCAACTTCAATAGAATGTGGCAATCAAAGATGTCTTGCATTTGCAAAGAATCCAAAGTATCATTTAAAGACGAAATACATTGACATTCAATATTACTTTATAAGAGAGAAGATTAAAATGGAAGTGATTGATATGAAGTATTATATAACAAAAGACATGCTTGTTGATTTATTAACAAATGTATTAATAAAAGATAGACTTCACATGTTGAAAAAAGCATTATAATTGAAAACCTTTGATCAATAGCAAAGTGAGAGTTTTAAAGTAAATAAGTAAATGTGAAAGTAGAATAAATTATATTATAAAAGATAATATTTTAAAAAAATTGCTATTAGTTAAAGGATTTGGTTCTTGGTATATAAGAAGGCTAAGAGATAAATTAGATGAACAGAAAAAAGATCTTAAGGATATAAAAAATATACTAAAGACATATTCTTATAGTAGATAAGATAACAATAGATAGTCTTAGTAGAATATTGGATGGATGTATTTATCAAAGGATGGAAGTTGTCCATAAGGACAACAACTACCACTTATAAGTAACGGATGTTGAAAATGAGAGATATCTTACTCCATACTTTCTTTGTGAGCAACCTTGCTAATATTATATGTTCATGACTTCAAATTTTGTTTTCTTCAATAGACTAATGATCATCTTCTTCTCCTCAAATAAAAAAATTTCATATATTTTTACTGCTTTTGAATATTTAACAAAAATATCTTTTTATGAGTCACGAAATTGACTCACTAATGTGTTTTAATACAAAAAATGTGCTTATAGTATTTGAAGTTACTAATTTAGTGAATAAATGTAGAAATTTTGAAATAACAAAAAAATAAAAATAAAATTAAAAATATTAGTTGCATGTATAAATATCTTATAGAATTATCTTTGAAATAAGATTTTAAATTACATATATTTTCTTCAAATAAGCTAATAAAAATTTATAATTTTTTAATAATAGTCTTATCTCTATTAATAATTACAACAAGAAGTTCTAATAGTTCTAATAGAATCATATATAATTTATAATTAAAGCTTAACAAATATAATCAAATATTGATCAAATCTAATTGAAATTTTAAATAAATCAAAAAATAAATACAAAAAAATCCTAAATAAATCTTAATTGAACCTTAATCAAATCCTAGAAAAATCCTCAACAAATATTAATCAATTTTAAAAAAATTCTAATCAAATTTTTGAAAAATCTTGAATATATCTTAAATATATCCTAATCAAATCCTAAACAAATCTTTAAAAAAATCTTAATCAAATTTTAAATAAATTCTAATCAAATCTTAGAATTTTTTTAAAAAAATCCTAATCAAATTTTAGAAAAATCCTAAACAAATCCTAATCAAACCCTAGATCCTAAACCATATCTAAATCTTAAACAAATTCTTAACAAATCCTATGGCACATTGAAACCTCCATAACTAATAATCAAATTATTAATTTCAATTCAAATTTTATACATCTTTCAAAAAATAAGGTGGAATTAAATATAAATATTTTTAAGAAGATCAAACTTATCAAATAAAAGCTAAATTCTAAAATTTGCTTGGATCTTGGCCAACTTCCATTTTCAATCTTCTTGCCAATCTCTTTGATCCAAAATCTCTTAATTTCACCATTAAATACCTCTAAAAATTTACACATATGTTGGAAATTAAGTCTACTATCTACACAAAAATTTCATCTCAATCCAACTAGAAGATTGTTGAAGATCTTAGAAACCTTTGGCGACCTTCAAAACTCTATTTCTAAGATCTAAACCCACTTAAACTTTAATAACCTTTAATCTAGTCATTCAATCATGCTTAAATTTATAGCATATAATAATAAAAATTATAATCACAAATTTACAAATTTTCACTTATAGATCTACTATCAAACTCACAAAATTCTTTTAAATATAAATCTTTTTTTATTTCATAAATCTAAATTTATTGAAAATAATTCTAATTTTACAAAGCTCTTATAGAGTTATTATAAACTCAAATTTCTCAAAACTAATATTTAAAGTAACTTTATAAAATCTTCTCCTAAATTTCATTTTTTTATTTACAAAAGAACCCCAAAGTTTTTGTACATGTGCAATTTTGTGCCTTAGGATCTGATTTTGACTTAGATTGATAATTGGTCTTCTTTGGATATTAATTTTTAATAATTTGAGGTAATTTTTGCTTTATCTTATTATTAATTTTCTTTTAAACATACCTATATTAATTTCTTATTCTATTTTCTTTGATTTAAATTATTTATATCTCTACAAAATAAATTCAAGTTCCTTCTATAAAAGGCAACATCAAGACTTAATTTTTTACTACCTTTCTATAATTTATCATTATTTTTTTTACTACATCTTTTTATTAGGCTCTTTAATAATAAAATCTATATTTTTATATTTCACCATATAATCATGTTATTACATAATACCATTGTTATATTGTGATTTGACTACCATGTCAAAATAATGCACATATATATTTAATATATAATTTACTATACAATGTAGTAAGAGCCATGTTATTAGATTTTAGTTGATTACAAAATATGGTTAGATTACTACTTTAAAGTAGTTAGTTTAAAAGGATTATTATTGTAATTGATTTTATATTAACAATAGTTTTTATATATTTAGTGACACCTTTATTAGACATTGGTGATTCTTAAAATTTTGTTTTATTTTTTTATTTGGTGTTTAAGTCACATACTATATAAAACTTATTAGAAAAAAGATTAAAACAAAATTTTTATATAAAAAATGATAGTTAGGCCAATCATATGAATGAATGGAGATGGATGATGAAAATTTCCATTAGTATTGGCCAAAAGTTATGTCCAATGAGCTTTAAGGAGGCTACTCAAGGCCTTACTAGGAATTAGAGTTATTTTCTAATGTCATTTGAGAATCAAAGATTAGGGTTGTCAAGTTTAGGATTTTAGATATGATTTTGGTAAATTTTTTGTATGATTTGGAATTTTTATGAAAGAGATATAGGTGCTCAAATTCAAGGTGTTGATTCTATTTATGATGTCACTCTTTGTGGCATAGTGCATGCATATGAAGGGCTTTTGAGGATCAAATTTTATGGTTGAAAAATTGATTTAAAGGACTACATTTTGCATATAGAAAAAAAATTGAATTTGATTTAAAGGAATAAAAATTGCTTAAAGATAGCACTTCTAAATTAAGATTTGTAAGTAAATCAATTCAATGAGGGATTTTAATCTAGCCATATCTTGGATATTTGAAAGAAAATTTGGCTAAATATTTTTATAAATATGTATTATTATGTTATAAAGCTACATACCAAATTTTATGGTATTTGAATTTTGGATTTTTGAGATATGAAGAAAATAGTACTATAGTGCTTGTGAATTAAAATTTAGAGTATTTGCTAGGATTTCTAAGATGTTAAACAAATTGTAGTAAATTTATTGTTCATTATTTTTATGATAAAGATTAAAGATAAATGATATATTATCTAGAATTTTTTTAAAAAATTAATATTTTAATCAAGAGATATAAAATTCTAAAGTTTAGAGAAAAAAATTCTTTGTGAGAAAAAAAAATATGTTGAAAGAGTTTTGTTACAATTTGAATATTTTATACAAAATAAAGGGATTTTTAGGAGCCAAGAATTTATATATATGCTAAAAATAGAGATATAGAGCTATGATAAAATTATGATATAAAGATAGATTTTTGATAGGAGATTATGGATTTTTTTTGGAATTATTAAAAATCTAACTTATTACCAAATGATTAATTATGATTTTGTATAGCAAAGGATGTTAAAGAATTTCTAGATGCTGTAAAAATCCTTATGTATAAATCTTATTAAATATAAAAGATTTTACTAGTAGAAAATCTTTTAATAATATTACATTTATTTATCATTTATAATAAAAATATATCACTTATTAGAACTTGGCCAATAAGTTAAACCTAACTCTTTATAGCTAGATACCTACTATATTTTCAATTTATAAATCATACCACAAGGCACCATATTCCTAATCTTTTTTTATTTATTTATTTATTTTTTTTGGGATTTATTCCGGAGGCTCCAATTCTCACAGAGTATTGTTTTTCTTTATTTCTTTTTTCTATAGATTTCTATTTGTATATGGTGGCTATTTTTATTCTTGCTTCATATAGTTGAGGTGCATCAAGGTTTGGCATTTGACAATCGAGGTGATGGCACTAGAAATTCTATTTTTGTGGTGTGGAGTTGGTAGTAGTTGATACAGTCTAATTTTTCCTTGTATTGTTCATTCCATTGAGATGCTACAAAACAATACTTGTTTTGTTTTGTGATCAACATAGATGCGAGTGGTTCAAGCTAAGTATTCTTTTTTATTGGAGTTTTACGATGGTGTAGTAATGTCTTTGTTGTTTTTTTCCTCATGTCAATTGGCTATTATGTTTGGATGGTAGATTGGACTTTCATAGTGGTACTGCAATGCAGCTAGTATGTAGTGGCATCAAGCTAGTCAAAAGTCTTGTCATTAGTGTGCAGGCTCCTATTGCAAGTTGACTCAAGGCCTTGTGGTTAATCAAATCTATCAACTAGTATTTTCATTTGTAATTTGATTGGTGATTAATTCTTAAAATTTAACGTAAAAGAAGCTCATCAAGTATAGAATCAGTACATAGAGATTGAATAAAAAAAAAGTGATGAAATCTAAATTGCTAAAGATGGAATAATAGAACAATTAGTATAGAACACATGAAGGAAGTGAATTTTTCAATTAAGTGTTGACATTTCTCTAGAGATAGCTTTAGCAATTAACATATTTTCAAGATATTAATTTTTTTGTTTTTGTTTTTTTTCTTTTTTTAGAAAATCAAGAATTTTAGAACTTTTATAGATAACATAGAATTACTAGGTAGATGTGTAATGTTGAGAGTTAGGAGATCAACTTGTGATGATTATAGAAGTTGTTAAATCTGCAACATCTATAATTCTTGTAATACATAAGAGATATAAGAAGCTTATTTAGAAGTCGAGTGCCTACATAGGTGACTCACACAAGTGGTTAATTAGAGCACAGAAGTTGATGTGCAAAAGGTAATTGCATTGGAAGTTGAAGAAGCCACCCTACAAAAAGTTTATGGATGTTGGCTAAAGCTTGATGATCTTCAAAATCAAAAGAGGCTACTAAAGAATTGAAGAAGAGTAATTAGTAGTACCAACATTCAACTCTGCCTCTTGACCTCCAAACAAAGTTGAAGGCAACTTCATTATCATTAACAACTCTCATATTTGCAAAATGATCAGCTTCTAGACAATTAAGTTTAGAGGTAGGAAGTTAAGATTTAACAAAAAATATTATTTAGATAAAAATATTAATTAAAGTTAGAATTTCTTTATAAATGAAGTATTATAGACAATAATTTATATTTTGATGATTTTTATTAATGGTTAAAAATTAATATAAAAATAAAATAAATAAAATAAATAAAATAAATAAAATAAACAAACATAAACTTAATAAATTTTTAAAATTTTTAAAAATTAATACATGTATTTTATAAAATAATTATTATTATAAGTATGAATTAATAGAATTTATTATTAGAAGTTGAATTTAATTATTTAAATATTAAAAAAGATTAAAAAGTGATTTAATTAAAATTTAAATAAGAGTTAGAATTTTTGGAATTGTCATAGTTAATTCACTTATTGTGAACTAGAATAAACTTTCAATTAGCAGAGGTTTATTTTAGCTCACTCCTTTCTTATCTTTGCATCAAACTTTTGTCATTTTTTCTTTGATATATAATACCAAGTAGAAAAAACCAAAAAGATGAATATTTTGAAGAAAAGTTTTTTTACCATAAATAACTCTATATAGTATCTTACTACCAAGTCTTGCAAGTAGAAGGCAATTCCAAGTCTAAGTCACAAATTTTGCTACAAACATCTAATATTAATGATCCAACTTGGTATTATTTAGAAATGTTTGTACTCCTTCAAAAATAGCCATATGATATGTCTTGCCATATCAACAATTTCATATGTATATGTTGAAGTGATCATATGCCAAATATCTTTAGCTTTGAATTAAAAACTAAACTTATTATTTAAGAATTTAGTACCTTAATCAATAAAAAAAAAATTATCTTTCTTCAAGTTCTTCTTTGTGCCTTTTCTTTCCAAGTCTTATAAGCAACATATTGCTATTTGTTTGAGGACATTCTTCATCACCTTATCAATATCCTTTTTGTCCACTAGTCCTAGAAGTACTTCTATACTTATCAATCTTAGGCTTTTCATTTTATTATAGTTAGTATTTTTTTAATACTTACTTTTTTTACATGCATTGCTAAAGTAAAAAATAGATAATTAATTTTCTCCTTTCTTTGCATCTTGTCCTCAAAGAAAATAGATTGACCAACTTCTTTTGTGATCTCTTTTTTTTTTATTTTAATACAATCGACTAAACAAGTAGATTTTAAGATTTTGGTAATGTAGTAAGTATAAAAAATGCCATACTTTGTTTGTCCATTTCACCATTAACTTTAATATATTGATATCTAAGATCAAAAATCTATTTAAGATTTTTTTTTTTTTTTTTTTTTTTTTTTTTATAAATTCTCCATCTACATATCAAAGATTATGCAATTCCTTCATTAAAAATATCTCAATAATAATTCTTGAGGACTTATGGATCTTAGCCAATAAATTCTAAATTTCTTTTGCAATATTGCATTTGTGTATATGAGTTAATTACAAAGGCTTAACATTAACTACAATCAATGCTTGTATTTTTGCTTTGCTTGATTTCCATTTTAATTTTTCATCAATACCTATAAGACATTTTAATGTCCTGTCTACATGCATGTAGAGTTTACAAATGTGTATCAAGTATTTTATAATGAATATCCATGTGCCATAGTTTTTTTCATCTAATCGATCAATGTAATGATCTATTAAAGAAGATGTCATTGCCAAATAAAATTAATGAAATAACAACAATTAACTATAAAGGAACAATTAAGAAATAGTCTACAAAATACAATATTTTAGAAGTAGTAGTACAAAGCTATATTAGAGCAAAAAAACTTGTTTCATTGCCAATAGCAAATAGAATTTAATTAAATAAAAATTAACATCAATAGAATTAAACTCTAGCTCCAACTCCAATAGCTCCAACAATTCTAGAAAAACTCTAGCAACTTCTTGATTTTGGTAGTATTTCAATAGCAATGGAGCTCCAATAGTAAGTAGATCATCTATATAAATTTTCATCTAAATTTTTATCTACAAAAAACATCCAATTTTTTCATCTAAATTTTGTCCAATGAATTTTAACTATGGCATTGTCTATCCAGCTCTGATATCATGTTACGAAAACATGATGTATTATGAAAATAAAATGGACATCATTTATTGAAAACAAAATGTGCTCAAAGCCAAGAGAAAGATACTTCTCATATCTTAGTTAAGAATTGGATAAGTCATAGCTTTTAGTACATAAAATATGAGACATTCAACATTAATGTGATACTAAGATAGTGTTTGTATTAATTTAAGTTGAATATATAAATAATAGGCCAAATTTGTAGATGTTTTTTAATGTCTTTAGAAGTACATGAAAAGTTGAAGAGCTCCCATACTTGTATTTTGAATAAGCTTGATGAAACCAAATTTTGTTTTGGTTTGAAGATGATATTAGTTAATCATATCCATCCATGTATAGAAATTTTACTATCTTTTCTTTTTTGCCAATCACTTGCTATTCCAAGTCCGCTTAGGGTGAATGTAAAATGGAGATTTTGAATAACTAGTTTGTATGTCTAGCATACAATACAAGAGTATCTAAGACTTTCAAGGCTATTTATTTGGTTTCTTGAATGTTGATGGGATTTTCTTATATTGCAAGACTATTCATAGATTATTCTGTTGCTATTAAAATAATGTATATATAGAGCAAAGTCATTGGTTGTCAATTGGATTTAGTCCTCCGTGATTGCGAACAAATCTTTTGATGATAGAATGTGGCCTTGTGTTCAAGTTTTAAGAAGAAGAGGCTCAAGCAAGTAATACTATACTATTCAACCTGAATTTCTACTTCTTCTAGTATAAATGGTATCAACAATATAATGGATGAAGAGATTTTTTTAATTTTGGATACTAATATATATAATTGGATTGTAGATGATTTTTTAAGGTAGTTCCTTTGAATTCTCAATCCAACAATCTTCCCAATT
The DNA here is from genome assembly GCF_059467195.1 of Physcomitrium patens. Classification (NCBI taxonomy): domain Eukaryota; kingdom Viridiplantae; phylum Streptophyta; class Bryopsida; order Funariales; family Funariaceae; genus Physcomitrium; species Physcomitrium patens. The sequence continues at coordinate 4,947,193 of NC_143410.1, forward strand.
TAGAATCAAACTAAGAATAGGATTCTATAGAATATATTGTCAAATTTAGGGAATTGAATCCATAAAGAGATTTTGATTCCTATTGACATTTGCAGATGAAAATGAGGTTGCAAATAGAGGAGGTGAGTACTAAAGTATAGAGGGCTTTGGATTAGAGCCTCTTTTGCACTGATTTTAAAAACAAATGTCAACACAAAACACCCATGTTGGAGCATTTTGATCCATAATGCTACTATGATTAATTCAATAAGATTGATATTGATCCAATCTTGAAGTTTGGATCGTGACAGATGTTTTGTTGGAGCAAAACCAATAAGCGGTAATAGTGACATAGCTTGGGCATCTTTCTTTTGTCTCAACATGGATCCTGGTCCCCTTCCTTCTCTCCCTTTCCCAACGCAGGTTGCTTGGATGAGTTCCTTGTGAAAGTCACTGTCGTCCTCAACAAGCTCACTGGCTGCCTTGCCCTTCCACTTCTGCAAAGGCTCGCTGATTCTTGGCTCTGCGTAGAAGCCCATGGCAGTAAACTTGGTAGCGAAGTCGATGCCTTCTACATTCACAACTTGGGGACCCATCTCGACGCTCGCACTTCACGAATGATCTTCAACAATCAACTCCTCTCTTGGTTCAAAAACTGGGAATAGTTGTGTTTGTCGTGGAATTTAATTCCCTGGTTCCGATCCCCACTTTGATTTGGAGTCCTCAGTCCTGAATAGAGAGTGCATTCAATCTTTGTGTCAAGATCTCCACATGCATAAGCCAGGACCTGAAATATGACCCGTGCAGCATTCAAACAGCTTTTTGATGAAGAATTAGAAGCGTGTGGTGAAGTTTCTCTGGGAATCCGCATGTATGCTCACATACGGTACTGATTGGCATATTGTTGAGAGATTTGGCAGTAGCAGATCGAGATAGAGGATTTGAAAAATTGACAAACCTGTGGTATAAAATATGTCTGCGATGCTCTAGAGAGATGCGAGGGGTGGTTTCAAGAGAAGATGGATATTTTTTGCAAATTGTTGAATGGAAAGGGGGGGGGGGGGGGGAGGGTGGGGGGGGCACTCCAGAGAAGGCATAGCAAAGAATTTCTTCTCCGTTGGTCTGAATGGAGTCCAAAGACGAGTAGCTGTTTAAACGGTGGTACTCCGTCTTCTTCGACGATTCAGCGCCTTTGCTTCCATACCCCCGAATGGCACCCTGCAAACAATGAGCTCAGTACGTGGAACCAAAACAATACACCGTTACAGTCCATTCAGTTCTTTCAAATTCTGAAGTTAGCTCACTTGAGCTAAATGAGCAGATGGGGCTCTTGATCCAAAGAAACAAAATTCCTCTGATCTCTCCCGGACAACTTCAACTCAATTGCCATAACGTGAGGTTGGCTTCATGGGACACACGCAGGACTGCACGACTACCCCATGGCATGCTCAAGTAAAATTTAGTTGACAAAATATGTACTAGATTCTTGAGGAAGGTACGCCTTGAAATTGGTCACTGGCTGAGTAATAGACCTACGGAATTCATGTTCTGAGCATGGTCATTCTTTTGGATCTGTCGGTATTCGCCTCGGAATGTGCAACCTTGGAAAAACCAGCTAGTGACGTACATGTGAGAGAACATGCGCAGTCATGTTTGCCCCAACTCTTCTTTGTCGTCAACACTGGATAGATGCCGATCTTGCCGATTATTTTGCCAGAGATAGCGCCAGGCAGCAGATATGAAGTATGGGGAATAGACCGTCGTGCTGAATGATGTAGTTGTGAATTTCATAAAGCTTTCGTGAATTGATGTTGACAATAATCTCGGACTCTTGCTGGTTCAGTTGTTTCAGACACGCTGCTTCCAGTACTGTACCTTTTGTTATGACGTGAGGAGGAATGGAATTGAGAGGGAGGAGGGGACCCGTCCCTCCCTCCACAAAAGAGAGGGGGCTGGGACGCGCGCAGGGTAAAAGGGAGAGAAGGAATAGGACCGAGACCCACGCAAGGACAAAGGAAAAGGGATTTGAATGAGTGTGTTTAGACATAATGGGGGTGCATAAAGCAACTTGGGGTGTGCTCGTAACCTGAACCAAGAGAAATATCTCCACCAGTGCATGTGCTTGTAATACTCTTCTGTCTATTACTGATAATAGAGAAATATCTCCAGTGCATGTGCTTGTATTACTCTACTGTCTATTACTGATAATTGAGCTATATTGGAAAGAAAACAAGGACAAAAAGCAATAAACAAAGTTATATAAACTGAGTATTCAAAATTAGGGCTACAGAATACTTCACAAACTTGCATGCTTCCAACGTTCTTTGTCTCCCCGGATGCGCAATCGTCGTCCTAAGCGTGTTCTAGCAATCCGAGCGTCTTCTGTTCATCAATCTAAACAGCAAAATCATCATCAAGGGTCCCATGCGGGACCTCGACGGCGGGCCAGAGTTCCTGGCCGCGCCCGTATTATGCGGATTACCATCCCCTCAGAACCATGTGTATCCACAATATTAAATGGTAATCTGATTCGATCTATTTATATGCAATAACTAAAAATTTATAACTAATCTCCCTCGCAGAGATTAGGTAAATATAACCTCGGCGGGAGCTAAAATTTGTAATACTTACTATTGGCTGGTTGCATCTTTAGTCTTCACTGTCAACCACAAAGGTAACCAACTAGGATTCTCTTCACATGCCTCATATTTCAATCCAAGTATTGAAACAATGTTGAGATGACTAATTAAAAACGTAAAATCGGGAAACTTCGCTCATTCACAACCGAAGGTGGAGTCAAATTTGGCGAAAACAAAACAATTTGTGCAGACGGCGCAATTCATCCCTCTACGCTGTACAGTCGCCTCTTCTCCTGGATCAATCGTGCGCCATGCTCACATTGACGCTGTACCGACAAACCTGGCCCGAGATGGTGAAGGTGCTGGAGCTGCAATATGAAGGAGGTGCTGCTCTACGAGTTTCGTACTACTGCTTGGTGGGCTTGGTGAGGAGAGATGCGCCGGTGACTCCGTGGACGTGGAACCGAGTTTGTGGCTGTGTCAACAAAGATTTCTGTGGCATGACAAGATTTGCGTTCGACATCTTATGACAACGTCCAGTTTGTGATGCGGGTCAACTTTGCCTCTTCTGACGACACTGCTGAGGGTCTCGACGTTTCTCCAGAGATCACTCTTGCTGAAAGGGGTTCATGGGAATCTGGCTACATCTAGGAACCGCAGCAACTCGCCGTCATCGTACCTCCAGTCTTCTACGCAGCATTGCTTATTCCTTGGCGATATTTTTGTAGGTCAATTGCATTGATCTGGATCAAGAACTCTAACGCTGAGGAGCCGATGCTGAGTGCCGTCCCGTACCCATGCAAGAGCTGAGCACATGTCGAAAATCCCAAGGTGGTATGCGAATGAACACAAGGTGAGTTCAATGTGGTACACAGTAGACTAGCAGTCCAAATACTGTTAATATCCTTCCAAAGCACTATCAGTGCTGTGCAAGCTTCTCCCTCTCGTTAGAGAAATTTGGAAACTCCACTGTATTGAAGTCCAAGGCACTCATCATCCCGCACATTAAATGCGGGAGAGGAGATTCAATTTCAGTAAACTTCACTGCAGGCGGTCGCTGTTCTGGTAACAGATTTGACCGAATTCGAGGATTAGAATACCACGCCCACTGAGGACGCAGGCTTCTAAGCTCTGAATTTCCGATTCATTTCCAAGCAGAAATGACGAAAGATGGCGCAAAGGGGGTGTCACTCCCCGGAAATGCCATCTTGCTCGGTACTCTGGGCACCGTGGTCATCTTCGTGTGCTTATTCGCGATGGACGTTGAAACCGTAATTGGCTGGGCGAAATATTCCTCGCAGAAAGCAGTTGCGGACATCTCGAGCATAAGAAACAACCAACCTGAAAAGTCTTCTTCAGAATCAGCTTCAGTTCGCCGTGACGCACTGGTGAATATAACTCATGACCCCACATGTCTTGCAAGGACACAACATCTTCTCTACCGGAGGGATCCCGAACGATTCCAGCCACTGCCAGAGTTCGACAAAGCATGGGATCGCTACGTCGCCATGCACCAGTCATGCACGCAGGGTAAGAATTGGACGCAGGTATTCCTGCACGAGCGGAACATGACAGTCGACTGCAACTATATGATTGTCATGGAGGGCAGCGGCGGGTTGGGGAACAAGCTGCTGTCGCTCACTTCTGCATTCGCTTACGCACTAGCAACAGACCGCATCGTGTTGGTGGAGAGCAGAAAACACTTCAAGGACCTGTTGTGCGACCCATTTCCGGGATCCTCCTGGTACTTGCCAGAAGGTTTTCCGTATGATAATGTTTGGGGGAACGCAACGAGAATGAACGTGGCAATCTCTAAGAATTTCACCGACGTCGACAATTTTGTTCGTCTCAGCCTCGACCACATCCAGGTACCTGTGCTTCAAATCTGACCTGTAACATTCATCTCATTACTGAAGTCTTCAAAATCTTCATCACTAGGCAACGCTACAGTGTCACGTTTAGGTTAAATTTTTCATAATGGAAACTGAATTGGTGACTTGGTTAATGGTTATAGACATGGGCTGATGGCCAGTTCTTCTGCGACCACACACACAACGGCCTCGCGAAGGTGCGGTGGCTGGCATGGACCAGCAACCAGTACTTCATCACGCGTCTTTTGATGATTCCTCGTGTCTGGGAGCGTCTGAACCCCTTGGCTAAACCCGGGCAGATTTTCACCATTCTCAGTCATAAGCTTCTGCTTCCCAACAACAAGCTTTGGGCGCACGTTGTCCGTCTGTACTTCGCATACCTTGCAGGATCTTCTCGACGAGTTGGGGTGCAGGTTCGCCTTCATGGGCGACCCAACCTTGCTGAATTCGACCCCGTTGTATATGACCGAATCCTGGACTGCCTTCAAACCAATCGGGTGATTATCCATAGTTCCTACTTTGTCGTGATATGTGTGTTAAATTTTTCGTAATCTCGTCAACCATTGACCGCATAATTGACACCGTCGTCCTTGTCCGTTTCAGGCACTGCCAAAGCTACGAGAGGAAGAGGACGTATCAGATCTAATGTCGTTTGCCCGCAACGGATACGAGGGTTCAACGGAGATCTCGGTATTAGTTACGTCCCTGCAGCTTCGTTACTACGACGAAATGAAGGATTTATATGTAAACAGACCAAATGTGAACGGCACCGTGATTCGCTTCCACATGGTTTCTCACTTGGTAAGACATAAATAGTGCTTCTCCGGATAGACCGCGTTCAACATGCTGTTTAAAGCTCAAGTCAAGCGTGGCAACTTTTTCGAATACGTTCTCTTCATACTTTTTGGTTCTGTATGCAGGATCGTCAGGACGGGTCCATGCACCAATCCGAGACTGCGTTCGTCGAAATGTGGCTGCTGAGTTTCAGCGACGTGCTTTTAATCAGCCGTTACTCAACATTTGGGTACATCCCTCAGGGGATTGGCGGGATCATCCCGTCTCACCTCAACACACAAACAGTCCCACCGGGTCAGGAAAATAATGCCTCATCATGCCACCCAGGTATATCTACCCAGCCTTGCACCCATTTCCCCCAGAAACCCAGATGTGATCCTGGCTCCACCGGAAACGAATCGCACAGAGAGTGGATGCGGTGCCACGTCCGAGAATGCGTAGATCATGAAGGTGGGCTGCAACTAGTCCAGGAATCAGAGCAACCTAATGAAAGCGCAAGACTCTGGGGCGACGTTCTACAGAGTTAGGATTCGGCGATCCTCGACCTAAGATCATGGCCAGCTTTTGCCAACCCCAGGTTCTGATCCAATATTTCGAAGGATCAGTAGCCTCCAATCTAGTTGTTCAGAAACAGCACATGGGTACGCGGCCTACAGTCCGCATCGACATGATACTGCATCCCTTGGTTTCAAACCGGAGACGACGTCCATGGAAGTGCCCGGGGATGGTGTTACTGAAATAGGAATTCATGCATTGGTGATGGAGTTGTAGCTTGTGCGATCGGCAAGGTGAAGGGCATGAGTGATGCACAAATTAAGTTTGGTGTTTTTGATTTTCAACGCCCCTTCTTTATTTCCTCCTATGTCCCCACTACGTAATGCGCTCACCCATTCCTTCCTTTGCCTCCAAACCCACCTGAAGCTATGCATGCTCCTCTTGCGCTGTGTTTCAGTAGCGTAATCTCCGTCTACTCGGCTCACAAGCCCACGCGAAGCTGTGCACGATCCGATTGCGCTCAATCTCCCCGAATTGTGAACAATTGTTAATTCCAAAGAAGTGTTGCCATCTTAGAATCGAGTTTATCAGGGTGAAAACCAGAAGTTGTCATATGCAAGTTAGTGAAGGACGGTTAAATTTTGCCGCTTTGATGTTGATCCCACCTATATATTGTTTGTTTTTCTTGAGTAATAATAGAACCTTGCTTCCCTTGACATTGGTGTTACCCTAGTACTATTGTATCACTACAAAAGTGTTGTGCATTGGCAACATTAAGTTTTCAAATGATGCAATGAGCCAGTGCAATTGTTCCACTATGCAATGATGTGTTTCTAAATATGACAATCAAAGGTCACACTCATAATAGAAAAAATAATATTGAACTTCTTAGTACAATTAGAATTAGAGCTAATGCAAATTGGACAACCAATTCCATCTACCACCAATAAATCATACATATCTAAATTGGATGAAAAGATAATTTCATACAAAATACTAAATTCAAAAAATCCATGTACATTGTAGAGCAAGTAGATGCATTTGTCACGGTGTCAATGGTGGTTTCTTTCTCTTTATGCTCTTAAGCATGACTTTTAAAATAAAATGGCTTTCATAAGACCATGAAGTTTTATAGATGTCATTCACTAATATGGAGGTGAAAGCTTTGCCAAAATTCCTATTGATTCTACAAAAAGTGCCAATAGGGAAGCTCTTTTAAGAACAAAAAAATCCAAGTTGTGCAAGCACTTAATTCATGTAGGAACTTGCAACTTCAAATTTTGTCTTTTACAAATTAACCTCCCACTTATCTTAACTTTAGTTATATACTCTATTTTCCAATACATGTACATTCTTAAGATAGACTTTGCCACTTTGAAGTTTAATGACATTCAAATAGACATACAAAAACTAGTATTCTTTAAATCACTTTTAATCACATAATAAACTTTGCTTCTAGATTTTTTGTGAATCAATTTATTTAAAGAATCATCAAATGTTCTTTGTAAAAATAAAAATAAATTTACAATAGAGACTAATTTAATTTTTTGAAGATCCTTCAATGACCAACAAAACTAGCCACAACTTTAAATGTAAAATAGTAATTGAGGTATAAGTCTATTTAGATTTTTATTCCAAAAGGTAATTTAGATTGCATAGTAATCTATTCTTCAATGTAAAGAGATTTATTAAGAGCTTCAAATTTTTTTAATTTTTAATTCTAAAAAAATAATATTTTTTATATTTTGTATAATATAATTTTATATTCCAATAAAAATAACTTTTTATGGTTTAATAAATTGCATTGTAATAAATTTATGTTTAATTTTTAATTGAAATAAATTTTAATCATATAATACAGAAGTTGAATATTTTATTAAAATATTTTATAGATACATTTAAATATACGGATCTTAATACAAGATGATGTAACTTTAAACTATTTCATATAATTATAGCTTATTAAGTTAGAATTTTCAACATATAAACATAAATATATATATATATATATATGTATATCTGACTCCCAATTTATTTTTTAATGAAGAATAATCTTATAATTTATTTTTTTCATAGTCTAAATTCATATTTTTTTAAAATCATGTTTTACAATCTAATAAATTAAAAATATATATATTTTTTAAATTTATGAATTCACAAAAAATTATAATGAATATATTTTTTAAATTTTTTAATGACTTTTTTTATATAAATATTTGAAATATAATAGTACATATATAAAAATAAATTATAGTGTGTTTCTAAAAGAATAAAAATTAAATATCGATTAAGACTAAGTATCTTATTTTTTAAATATATATATTGGTTGATTGATAAGTTTTCGATTAAATAATATAACAAAGAAGCTATCTATTTTATTTTATTTTTATAATATTTATGATTATAATTTTTTTTATATTAATTATTTTTATTAATTATTTAATGAGACCATAATTCATTTTTAAATCAAAATATATTAATAGAAGTAAATAATAAACTATAAAAATTAAAATATAAATATATTAACAAACTATATAAATTACTTGAAATATAAAAAATTTAAAATTAATTAATAATAATAAAATAATAATATTTTTTTATTATTATTATTCTTATTATTATTTTATTAAAAGATAAAAATAATATATTTTTATTATTAAAAAATAAAAATAATATTTTTTTATTATTCAATAATCTATAATATATATATAATATAAACTTAAAAATTAACAAATCTTTTATTAACTTTCAAAAGGTCAAAAGTATCAAATTATAGATAATAATTATAATTAGAAAAAAATTAATAATGAAATATATTGTGTTATTATAAGCAAAATTTGTCAATGGCAAAAGACTTGTCAAATCGTTTTGATGGTAATTCATGGTACATCTCAAATATTGCTCTAAAACTTGATTCTTACGTTTTATTAGTCCATCAATTTGAAAATGGAAGGCCAAAGCTAATTTTATGCCTATCTTTAATATTTTAAAAAGAAATATTAATAACTTAGATATAATTTCAATTCTTCTATTCAATATAATATCATGATAGCAATAAATATTTTTAATTTTTTTTAGTTATTTCTCTACTTGTGATATTTTTTGTACATGGTACAAAATATGACATATTAGTAAAACAATCTACTATCACAAATATAGAGTCATAAAATTTTGAGGTTGTAATATCATTAATAAAATTTATAAAAACCAAAGATCATACTTATGTTGGTATATGTAATATCTAAAGAAGTTTATATGGACAATAATAAGGAATTTTTTATCTTAAGCAAATGTCACATGATTGTACAAAGTTTTTAACTATCCTCTAAATTTGAAATCACTAAAAGTCTCTAAATATTAACTTTAGGATCTTATTTTATCCAAAATGTTTAACAACTAAAAAAATTGTAATAAGCTTGAAAAGCAAGTAGTCATATTTTACTTTTTAAAATGTATAAGCATCCTCCAAAATAAAATAGATTATTCTTGAATTTAAACTTAGAATTATCATAAGATTTAGATAGATTTTCTTTAATATCATAAACAAGAAGATTTAAAGACATATTTGATTGAATTTTCTAACTTCAAAAAAGTTAAATCAATAATTAATATTGATTTCATTCATTAAAAATGAACTTGCTCTTGTCTCAAAAGAATCATTTTTTGTAGATTAAAAGTTGAATCTTTGTCTATTGATGCAAGATAAGAATATCTAAAAAGCACATTTAAAAAAATCTTATTATTTTTTTAGTCAATATATGATCTTCAATTCAAATCTTTATAAAGATATACTCCAATAAATTTAGCAATAATTAAGAATAGATACTAATATAAATTACTTGAGGTTCTTATTATTTATATATAGGATAATTAGACTTGAAGCATCTTTAGATAATGACAACATTCTTTAAATAAATCTACAATTACAAGTAGTAAATTTTTGTAGAGCTTATAGTTGGTTTTGATTGCTAAAAGTTTTCTTGAATGGAAAGCTATTCAATGAATTTTGTCATCTTCTCCCATTTATAAAAATATCACACCTAAAACAAAGCTTTGTATTTTTGTTTTTATAAAAAAATACATTGAAGAAGTTGATACAATACAATATTGGAGTAAAAGTAAAAATTGACTTCAAAGTTTCAAATGTTGCTTGTACATCTTTCTTCTACTTAAATTTGTCTTTACAAGTCAAATATATAAGTAAAGATGTAACTTTAAAATTTTCTTAATAAAGATTTGATAATAACTAAAAAAACCTAAAAAATATTGGACATCTTTTGTAATTTTTGGAATCTTCTAATCTATGATAGTTTGAACTTTTTTAAGATCTATCATAAGGCCATCTTTTAAAATGATATATTTTAAGAAGTCAACTTGAATTGTATAAAATATAATTTTTTTTATCTTAACGTAAAGTTGTATATTTTTAAGTTTTTATAATATACAATAAACATGAAATTTATATTCTTTTGTATTTAGAATAGATTAAAATATTCTCTAAATAATAAATAATAAATAATAAAATCATCTAAAAATTCTTAAAAACATCATTATTAAGATATTAAAAAGTAATTGGTGCATTTGTGAATTCAAAAGATATGAAATTATATTCAAAATGTCTTTACTTGGTTTAAAATATAGACTTTAATTCATCTCCGTCTTTATGGTATATTAAGTTGAATGCTCCTCATATATCTATTGTATATAGATCTTGGCTCAATTTATGTGAGTCATTAAATTAATTCATTGATTTTTTAAAAACAAAAAGATGCATTTAAAGTGTCAAATTATAATTATTAGATGAAGGTTAGTTTAGAAGATTTTAGATAAAAACAATTAGTGTTCTTATAAGAGATTAGCAATTGTAGTAATCTAAAAGATATATAAGCTCTAAAAGCTTAAAATTAGTTTTCTTATTATGAAAAAAATATATTGATACTAATTTTTAGTTCTTAGTTATTTTATTCATTTATTTTAATTCTTTTTTATTCTTTCTTCTTTTATTAGATAGGTTCAAGCTTATATTCTCAATCAAAAATACTAGCTTTTAGAATTCTCTTAACCTCTTTGAATTACTAAAATTTCCAAAGATTATTAGAATCATAATTTCTTGAAGTCCATTATCTTTTAACTTAAATTTTCTTGAAGTCCATAATTTTAAGTTTAATTTGGTAGTACAACTTCTCCAAATTCTTTAATAAAATCATAACACCAATTGATAACTAATTTTGATATTTAAATAGTCAATTAGCTTTGGATCATAATTCTTTAAAACCACATAAATATTAAATTTTGGCATAGATTTGAATGATTAAGGAGGTGGATTTGAAATAAAAATATATTTTAAATATAATGGTGGTATTAATTTTACTAAGAATATATTTATTAGATAGGTATAAGAGCTTCTAGCCCTAAAATCGGATTTAAATCTAAAAGGTCTTGTGAACTATAGATCTTGATTAGATTTATGAAATTTCAATAGTAGAAATGTGGCTATTATTCTTAGGACTTTAGATAGTTATATAAATAGATTAGATGGCCAAGCTTTCTCTTTCTTTCTTCCTTAAGTTGAGGAAAAAAACAATGCTAAATTTGTCCTAAGTTTTATAAGTAGCTGGTTGTTGTAGTTTGTTTCTTTTATTTTTTAAAATAAGTTTATGAAATTTCAGATAGAAGTAGTACCTTTTGTTGCAGTTCTCAAGAAATAAAACTTTTAGAATTTAGATTTTTTATAAAAAAAAAACCTCTAATTTAGAAAAGGATAGTATTCTATCTTCATAATTTGGTAGCTCTATTTTAGAAGGCTTTTTTTCATTACTCACAAGTCTTAAATCCACAAGAATTAATTTTCTAGAGAATTAATAAAATGTAGATTCCAAAAAGCTAGGATTCAATCATATTAGAGCAAGGGCATGGTAGGAGTATTGATTTTTATAGAAAGTGATTTGTTGTCTTTAAATTCAAGTGGGTGAATGAATATCTGACTTTAGAAGGTAAGAATAAGAGGATTGATCATGTTGACAAAAATTAATTATGAAATTTAACTCTATTGGATAAAAAAATGTATGGATGAAGCTATATCAAATTGGATGAATTTTATTAAATAAAAATTTATTTTAATTAGATAAATTCTTATTTATAGATGAAAAATTATTCTTAGATGAAGTTTTAAATTTGGATGATAACTAATACTAAAAAGATTAAAATAAAAATTATATAAATATTCCTTCTTTTAATTTTAATATTGATGAATTATTTAAGTGTTGATATTATTTTTTATGGTTGTTTGAGTGTGAGTTTAATTAGCCAAATAAATTAAGTTTTTTTATAAAGAAGTAAGAAAGAATTTACGTAATCAATTCATATATTAATTAATAGTTATGAACTAGAATAAAACACCTAAACTAAGGATTTGTTTAATTCACAATTGGGAGGTTATTAGACTTATTGGACATAAATCAAACACTTAGGAAGAATTGTTAGAATCATTAGATAATCAAATCATTGTGAATTACAATAGGCTCTCAATTAATGGAAGTTTATTTTAATTCATAATTTAGTTAAATAAGAACTTATGAAATCAAAAGTATAGGATATCAATTTTTGATGATGATCTTGTTGAATATTCAATAATCGACACATATCTATAAGGATCCAAATTTTTTTTATAAATATAATAGAAGCTCCAACTAGAAATTAAGATTATCATATAAAATTCTTAATCAAGTTCGTATCAATATATTCTTTTAATACATCTAACTCATTCTGTAATAAGTTATAGATTGGTTTAAATGGCAGTTAAGTGTCACGGACATAATCATGTAAGCTAGTAATTATATATACAAATAGATAGAAGTAAGTAAAAGTTGGTAAAAGTAAGTTAATTCTATAGTATTTAATATGAAAGCTTCCTAGAAGCTTCATAGACGTTGCTTTGACTTCATAGGTGTCTTTAATTGACTATTTGGATTAGAAACGTAGTCAACAAGTTGGCCATGTGCCACACATGTTGTTAGCTTGAAGATCAAGCTAATAATGTGGCCCACACGTAGAAAAACTTGCCTAGTAAGTCAAGGCATGTGTCCTACAAAGTCAACACATATTGGAGGTCCTATAGAACATCGCCACATAGCCCCTAGTTAGATAGTATATATAGAAACAAGAGCGAAGGCTTCTTCACTCTTATCAACTCCTTTCTTGCTTCTAGTCTAGTTTCAAGGATCTTTAATTTTCTTGTCTTTTGGCAATAGCCATTCCAGTTTCTCTTTCAATATATATACTTGTTTATATATATTTTGTTACCTCTTTTTGAGTGAAGGATCACTTGTCTGAATTACTTTTTCATCGAGTTCTTGTCCTTGATAGATTGATAAGAGTACACCTACAATATCAGAGTTTTGTCTAATCTTGATTAAGAGTGGATTACCCTTTTTTCTTGATAAGACATAAGCATATTAGAAGTTGCGGATTACCCTCTTCTAAACTGATATTGTCCTTAGTATTTTCTTTGTTTTCAAGACCTTTCTTCTATTTGTCTTGAGCGATATTAGACATCTTCTCCCTTCTAAGTGTTATCATGGCAGAATTTGTTGAAATGAAGAGTGCAATGGCACAAATGCAAGAACAATTGAGGGAATTAATGCTTGCGATGCATCAACTCAATTTACCACCACAAAGAGCAACAAGATTGGCAAGAAGTGAAGATATAGAAATGGTTGGAGCTGCTTTAACATCTGCATCAAACCATGTCATTTCTCCTATGGTGGAACACCCTTCAAGTGTTAGAGAACCAAGAATTATCCTACCCAAAAAGTTTGATGGCACCAGATGTAAGTTTCGACGATTTATCAATCAAGTACAATTTTTGATTGAACTTCAACCCCAAAGCTATCCAACTCCAGGATCACAAGTTAGATTCATTGGTTCGCTTCTTTCAAGTTCAGCACTATCATGGTTTTCATCTTTTCTTGAACGATGAGATCCAATATTGGATAATCTAGAGGCTTTTTTGGCGGAGTTTCGATCCATGTATGGAGAACATGATACAATTCGTGTTGCAACCAATAAGATCCATATTTTATGACAAGACAATCGATCAGTAACGTTATATGCTTCACAATTTTGACAACTTGCAACTGATATCAAGTGGGATGATGCTGCACTTATTAGCCAATTTCTCTATGGATTATAATATGAGGTAAAAAAATTAATGCTCAACTTATCTGATCCTCAAATATTGAGTCAAGCAATTGACTTTGTTGTGAAGTGCGACAATTGCCTTTTTGAATTCCGATCTGAGAACCATATAAGTGGACCTCAATATTATTATAATTCAATGGCAACACTAACACCTCTTCAACTCATATATTCGGAAATTGAGGATATACAAATTGATGCAGTACGTTTCAAACATCTTAGTGAGCAAGGAAAGACTCATCGTCGTCAAGAAGGATTATATTTATATTGTGGAGAACCAAAGCACACTGCTCAACATTATCCAAAGAAACGATGCAATCACAAAATGAGGAGTATGGTTGTGAAAGAAGACAATATGTCGAAAAACGAGTTTCTTCAGCTACAATAGGGACCGTGCGGCCGGAACCTTACACAACATCTAGTGAAGGTCCTATTCTCTCCTCAGAGCCCTCTCCTTGTTTTACATTAAATGTTATTTTAGGACCTAAACATTACAAAGTCTCTGCCTTGTTAGATTCAAGAGCCTCAACATGTTTTTTAGATGAAGAATTTACTAAAAGACATAGCATATCTTTAGTAAAGAAAACTAAACCTATTCATGTAGAAGTCATAGATAGTCGTCCATTGTCTTTTGGAGATATTACTCACGAAACCCTTCTTATAGAAGTAATAATCAATGGTCATAATAGTTTTGTAGTATTTAATATCATTAGATCTTTCTCTAACCCAGTCATTTTAGGTTTATCATGGTTAGAAAAATACAACCCTCAAATAGATTGGATTTCCCAAACTCTTATTTTTTCTAAAAGTATAACTAACAGTGTAGTTAATCAAATAGAGAGTCATAAATCCAGTTAAATTAAATCCGTATTTATAGGTGCAAAAGCTTTCTTGCATGCTGCAATGAAAGAATCACCATATATTATTTATGCCACATCTATTTCTACTGGTGAAAAGACTTCAAGTGGCATTCCAAGCCAATATCAAGAATTTCAAGATGTATTTGAAAAAATGAATGTGGATACACTCCCGAAACATCGTTCCTATGATTACTCAATTGACCTTCAAGAAGGATCACAACCCCCATTCGAACCAATCTACAGTTTATCACAAAATGAGTTGACTGCACTCAAGAAGTATATTGAAGAAAATCTAGCCAAGAATTTCATACGCCATTCTAAATCTCCGACAGGAGCTCCAATTCTATTTGTGAAGAAAAAAGATGGGTCATTGCAGATGTATGTTGATTATCGAGGACTCAACAAGATTACCATCAAGAACAGGTATCCACTACCTTTAATATCTGGACTTCTTGATCAGTTGAATCAAACTAAGATCTATACAAAAATAGATCTTCGGAGAGCATACAATCTAGTATGCATCAAAGAAGGAGATGAATGGAAGACTACGTTTCAAACTAGGTATGGACATTTTGAATACAACGTCATGCCTTTTGGACTTACAAATGCACCAGCAGCTTTTCAATATCTAATGAATGATGTTTTTCGAGAGTTTTTGGACGATTTTGTGGTCTGTTATCTAGACGACATCTTGATCTATTCTAAGAATCCAGAAGAACATGAACTTCATGTTCGTCATGTATTACAAAAATTAAGAGATGCAAGACTCTATGCCAAGATAGAAAAGTGTGTATTCCATACTACTCAAGTCGATTTCTTAGGTTATATCATTTCAAATGATGGACTTATGATGGATCCTATGAAAATTCAAACTATTATAGATTGGAAGATCCCAAAAATGGTAAGAGATGTCCAATGTTTTTAGGGATTTGCCAACTACTATCGGATCTTCATCAAAGACTTCTCTCGAGTTGCAGCTCCACTTATACGTTTGACTTGTAAAGACAAACTCCAATGGAATCAAGAAGCGGAAGTTGCTTTTGAATCTTTGAAGATAATATTTGTTTCTGCACCAATCTTGTATCGTGTTGATTTTTTCAAAGCATTCTTTATGGAAACAGATGCATCGAACTTTGCTCTGGGTGCAATTTTATCACAAATGGGAACAAATGACAAACTTCATCCAGTAGCCTTTCATTCAAGAAAATTCTCAGCAGCAGAAATCAATTATGAGATCCACAACAAAGAATTTCTTGTAATTGTGGATTCTTTTCAAGAATGGCGTCATTATCTAGAAGGCGCTTCCAGTCCAGTCACCGTGTATACGGATCACAAGAACCTCGAATATTTTATGTGAGCACGCGTATTAAATCGTCGCTAAACTCGTTAGAGCATGTCTTTATCAAGATTCGAGTTCATCATCACTTATCGGCCTGGAAAACAACAAGGTTTGTCCAATGCCTTGTCTAGATGTTCTTATCTTGCACCAAAAGAAGGAGATGCAGCTTTTGAGCAACAAAGAACGGTTCTCTTGAAGCCACAGCAATTTCACCTTCGAGCAATAAAATCAA
Source organism: Physcomitrium patens (assembly GCF_059467195.1). Taxonomy (NCBI): domain Eukaryota; kingdom Viridiplantae; phylum Streptophyta; class Bryopsida; order Funariales; family Funariaceae; genus Physcomitrium; species Physcomitrium patens. Next base: position 4,963,539 of record NC_143410.1, read on the forward strand.
CATTGACTGTTGATTTAACTTTTCTTAAACAAGTCTAGTTAAGTATGTCTTCAAACCCTCTTGTTCATGATATCAAGAATAATTCTTCTAAATCTCATGATCCCTCTAAATTTGAATTCAAGAACAACCTACTCTATTTCGAAGGACGCCTATATGTTCTAGAAGGAGAAGCACGTTTACGTGTTGTTCAAGCTCGTCACGACTTCCCAGCAGTAGGGCATTTTGGATATAATAAGACTTTGGAGCTGATATCTAAGGATTTTTGGTGGCCTCAAATGTGGAAGGCAGTTAAAGATTTTGTACAACCATGTGATGTTTGCTCAAGATCGAAAACTCCTCGTCATCGACCTTTTGGACTTCTTCAGCCATTATCCATTCCAGAACAACCATGGTCTTCTGTTTCTATGGACTTCATCACGGATCTTCCAATCTCAGGTTCTTATGACTCTATATTCGTGATAGTAGATCGTTTTACCAAGATGGCACATTTTGTACCATGTACAAAATCTATCACAGGTGAAGAAACAGCTAAGCTCTTTCTTGACAATATCTATCGCTATAATGGATTACCCAAGGATATTATATCAGATAGGGGAACTCAATTTGTATCAAGATTTTGGCGGACTCTTTTCAAGATTCTTAAAGTGGATATAAAACTATCTTCGACATTCCATCCTCAAACTGATGGACAAACAGAGCGTGTTAATCAAGTTTTGGAGCAATATTTAAGATGTACCATTAGTTACCAACAAGATGATTGGACAACTCTTTTGCCATTGGCAGAGTTTGCTTACAATAACACGATACATTCTTTTACAAAACAAACACCTTTCTTTACTAATTATGGTTATCATCCACGACTTGATACTTTTGACTTTTCAAAAGTTGATAATCCTGTTGCGAAAGATTTGGCAATTCATTTATTAGAGCTACATACAACGATGAAGGTGCAGTTAAAAGAGGCTCAAGAACCACAAAAGGTCAATGCGGATGTCTATCGAAAGGAACAACCATCATTCATCTTGAGTGATAAGGTATGGCTACTTCATCGCAATATCAAGACCACTCGTCCTTGTGACAAGTTGGACTATCGAAGGCTGGGACCATTTTCTATTTCTGCTCAAATCAATCCAGTTGCATATTGTTTATATCTACCGGAGTCAATGAAAATCCATCCAGTATTCCATGTATCTCTTCTTGAACCATACAAGACAGTGGACATACCAAGAAGATGACAAGCTCCACCTCCTCCTATAGAAGTGGACAATAATGAAGAGTTTGAAGTAGAAGAAGTCTTAGATTCAAGGCGGTGCCGAAATAAATTAGAATATCTTGTCCATTGACGTGGATATGGTATTAGTGAATGCACATGGGAGCCAATAAAGAATCTTGCAAATGCAGCAAAGGCGGTGGAGGCTTTTCATCGACAACATCCATCAAAATCAAGATAAAAACCTTCTTTATAAAAGAAACAACATCTATGCAAGATAACATTCTACTTTCAATTCTTGTTCGTAGCTTCTTTGTAGTAGTGACGCTCAACAGATGGAGAATCAACAACCAGCGGATTCGACTCAAGAGCCTTCATTTGTTGACCTGTCGGATGAGACATTATGATTGTCACAACCTTCAAGACGACGCAATCGAGATGAAGATCTTCAAGAACGACATGTTCTTCCTCGAATATATGGCGAGATACAACATGTTTGGTATCACGATTTGGGAAGGGACTCCCGATGTTTGGTGATTATGGTCAGCGACTAAATATGTTGCTAAATTTTAAAACCTTGCTTGCAAAATGGATTGAAATAACAAAGCCCTTATCAATGAATTTTGATATGGATTAAAAAACAAGATCAAAGATTTGTTATTGACAATACCAAAAGCAAATTCTTTAGAATAATTTATAGTTCAAGCCATTGCATATAATAATCACCTATTTAAAAGACATTAAGAATAAAAATTTGACTAAAGAGAATAATTCAAGTAATGATAGTGTCATGATGTAATACAACTAATAGGTGAAAATAATGAAAAATTATCATATTATATTATAGAAGATCTTTCTTCAAATATTTTAGTAAATTATCTTAAAAAATAAATAATAATCCAAAAGAAATTAAAATTAAAGGTGTAAATGCTATCTTTTTTCAAAGTATACTTCTACTTATTTTGAAAGGCCATAAATAAGGCAAAACAAGGTAGATTAGAAAAATAAAAGATATGAACATATGTAGAAAGAAATTAGAAATTTATTTTAATAAAAATTAATTCAAAAGGGTAAAATTTGATACTCAAAAAGAACCAATTATCAACTTGGATCGAAATCAGACCTTGAGGCACAAAACTAGGCACCTATGGCAACTCTAGGGTTCTTTTGCAAATCAAAGAGTAAGATTTGAGAGCAAACTTGATAGAGTTTCTTTAAGTATTAATTTTGAGGGACTTGAGTATGTAATGACTTTGTAAGAGCTTTGCAAATTCATAGTTGTTTTGGATGATTTTGGAATTTGTGATTTAAAAAGAATATTATGTTTTAGAGAATTTTGTGACTTTGATAGTAGATCTACAATTCAAATTTTGAGGACTTATAAAAATTGTTGTTTAAAGTATATATTGTAAGTTTGAGCTTGATCAAATAGTTGAATTGAAGGTTATTGAATCTCAAGTAGGTTGAAGTATTAGAAATTGAAATTTGATAGGCAATTAGGATTTTTTAAGATTTTTAATAATCTACTAGTTGGATTGAAGTGAAATTTTTGTGTAAAGGTAATAGACTTGATTTGCTACATGTATGTAAAATTTAAAAATAATTAAATGATTTAAAAAGATATATTGGCACTAGAAGTTTAATATTTAGATTGGAATAGGAGGCTGGCCAATATCTGAGTAAGTTTTAGGATTTTTCTTCTATTTGAATTATGTTCTTGTAATTTCTATTCTACCTTCCATAGCTAAGTGCTTGATGCATTCTCAAGCAAGAATTCACATATTACAATAATGGTAGCTCTTAAGTTTTCATAAACATATTCATTAAAGTCAGAACTTATTCGAATTGATGCAATATATTTTAAATTGATCACTAAGTAGAAAAAGACTTAATGTCATTAAGAAGATTTGTGCCTATATTATAGAGAAGCTAAGTATATTATTCAACATTATCTAAGAATCAATGCAATTACAATATGAAGAGTATGTTTGCCAAAAAAGATAATGTGTTGAAAAAGAAGTTTTTTTAATTATAATAGGGACCATGTAGCTAGAATCATATACAATATCTTGTAAGGATCTTATTTTTTTTTCACATCCTTCATCTTATTTTATAATAGATGTATGTTCAAAACCTAAAAATCAAAAAAAATTAGTTTATTTTGTAGATAAAGACTTTATTAAAAAAAAAAAACTTTAATCAAAAAAACTTTAATCAAAAAAACTAAATCTATACATGTAAAAGTCATAGATCATCATTTGTTGTTTTTTGAAGATATTACGTATAAATTTCTTCTTTTAGATGTAATATTTAATGGTCGTAATAATATAATAATGTTTAATGTAATAAGAGCTTCTTCCAACTTAGTTATTTTAAGAATATCATGGTAAAAAAAATATAATCTTTAGATGAATTGGATTTTTCATAACCTTTATTTTTCTTATAATTTAATTTAAAATTCCTTTAGTCAAGTAGAAATACATAAGTCTAGTACATCCAAACTTTTATTGAAAGGTGAAAAAGCTTTTATGCATGTGGCAAAAAGAAGGTTAACTTTTGCTATATATTCTACACATATTTTTTATGATAGAAAGACATCAAATGGCATTCTTAGCCAATATCAAAATTTCCAAGATATTTTTGAAAAGAATAACATAGATATTCTATCTAAGCATTGGCCTTATAATTGTTAAATTGATCTTCAAGAATGAATTCAACCACCATTTGGACCAATCTAAAACTTATCATGAGATAAGTTGGCTATATTAAAAAAAATACATTAATAAGATTGGCTAAAAAAATCATATACCATTCAAAATCTCAAATAGAAGCTCTTATCTTTTTTGTAAAGAAAAATAATGAATCTCTATGGATGTCCATAGACTATTAAAGATTTAATAAGATCACCATTAAGAATAGGTATCTTTTATCTTTGATTTCAAGACTTCTTCACTAATTCAATCAAATAAAGATTTATACAAAAATAGATCTATAAAGAGCAAATAATATGATTTGTATTATAAAAAGAAATAAATAGAAGAATATTTTTTGGACTAAGTATGAACATTTCAAATATAATATCATACCTTTTGGACTTACAACTACACTAATCACTTTTTAACATCTTATAAATGATATTTTTTATGAATTCTTTAATGATTTTATTTATATCATTTAGAAAATATTCTAATCTATTCTAATAGTACAAAAGAATATAAATTTTATATTTTTTGTATATTATAAAAATTTAAAAATATAAGATTACATATCAAGATGAAAAAGTATATATTCCATACTATTCAAGTTGACTTCTTAGGGCACATTATTTCCAACAAAGGCCTCATGATAGATGCCAAGAAGATCCAAACTATCATAGATTGGAATATTTCAAGAATAATAAAAGATGTATAATGCTTTTTAGGCTTTGTCAATTACTACCAAATCTTCATTAAGAACTTTTCTTAAGTTGCAGCTCCGCTTACACATTTAATTTATAAAGACAAACTTAAATGGAATAAAGAAGCTAAAGTATTATTTGATGCTTTAAAAAATAAATTAATTTCTATACCAATCTTTTATTTTGTTGAATTTTTAATTTATTTTTTATAGAAAAAGATATATTAGACTTTATCTTGGATGCAATATTGTCACAAATAGGCACAGATGACAAATTCTATTTAATAGCTTTTATTCAAAGAAATTTTTAGCAACAAAGATCAACTACAAAATTTACAATAAAAAACTTTTTATAATTAAAGATTCTTTTTAAGAATAGCATCACTATCTAGAAGGCGCTTTTAATTTAGTCACTATATATAAAAACTATTTCAAGTGAAAAAACAACTAAAGTTTTTCTTTACAATATTGATCACTATTATGGATTGCTAAAGGATATTATATCAAATAGAAAGACATAATATGTATCAAGTTTTTAGAAAACTTTTTAAGATATTAAAGGTAGATATAAAATTATCTTCAGTCTTTTATTTCCAAACTAATGGATAAAAAAAATGGGTATATCAAGTTCTGGAGTAGTATTTGAGGTGTACCATCAACTATCATTAAGATAATTAGATAATTCTTTTACCATTGGTAGAGTTTACAAATATTAATTTGGTATATTTTTCCACTCAATAAACACCTTTCTTCACCAATTATAATTATCATCTACAATTAGATACTTGTAACTATTCAAATGTTGATAATCATACAACAAAAGATTTAACAAATTATTTATTATAGCTATATGTAATAATAAAGGCATTCTTAAAAAAAAACTCAAGAACCAAAAAAGATTAATATGGATGCCTATTGCAAGAAATAACCACAATTTAATATAAGTGATAAGGTATAATTACTTTGTCACAATATCAAGACTATTTATCCTTCTGATAACTTAGATAATTGTATGGATGGGCCTTTTCTTATTTTTTAAAAAATAAATTTAATTAATTATTAATTATATTTATCTAAGTTAATGAAGATCTATCCTATTTTATACATGTCTCTTTTTAAGTCATATAAGACAATAAATATTCTAAAAAGACAAATACTATTGCCTCATATAGAAGTAAATAATTATTAAGAATTCGAGGTCGAAGAAAACTTAAATTTAAAGCAACACCAAAATAAGTTAGAATATCTTTTTCATTGATATAAATATAATATTAGTAAACATATATGGAAGCTAGCAAAGAATCTCGCAAATGTAGTTGAGAAGGTTAAAACTTTTTATTAATGACATCTTTTAAAATTAAGGTGAAGAGTCAAATAATTTTTTATTATAAAAGAAAAGATATTCAATGATGATTGCATCCTATCTTCTATCCTTCATTTAAAATTCTTTGTATTTTAGTAATATCAACGAGATAGAAAATCTATAATAAGTATATTCAATTCAAAAACCATCATTTGTTGACATACTGAATGAGACATTGTGATTGTTATAGCCTTCAAGATGATATAATTAAGACGAATATCCTTAAAAATGACATATTCTTACTCAAATAGATGGTAAAATATAACACTATTGTACTAGAAAGCGTTTGCTTCAAAAAAAAGTTGAGCCTTTGACTATCACTAATTGCTCAAATAACTTGCAAGTTTATAAAAGGCAAATATTATTTTTAACTTATCTTCAAAAAGATAATTATATAAAATATACATATTTAAAATGCACAAGAATATCCAAGATATAATTATATATCTTAAAATCACTTCTATTCCTATGGAGATTCTTTTTGTATATATATCACTCAATAACTTCTAATCTAATTGTCTAGTTGGATTCAAAATTTTCTACAAGTTAACTTATATTTTTTATAACTTTTATACAAAAAATAAACTATAAATTTGTTATAGATCTTTAGATATGATTTTATTTCTAACATGTACTAAATATGTCAATTTTCAAGGACTTATCTACTAAATCCACCATATCTCAAAAATCCAATACTCAAGTACTATGAATTTTTCATATCCAACTTCTTAACATAATTTTCTATATTTGTGAAAATTTTGACTCAAAGTTTCATCCAAAAAGTCAAGATATAGTCCAAATTAAAACTTCTATGAAAAGAACTCACTTACAAACTCCAATTTTTTAAGTACTAACTTCCAATAGTTTATTTTTCCTTGTTCTAAATTGAAAGATATCAATTTCTTGGCATAAAATTTATCTTTTTAAATCAACTTTTGAATCTCACTTTTTGATTCTTAAATGCCTTCTTACAACTCTATATATGCTTAAAAGAGTAATAGTAGATACAAAGTTTATATCCTAACTTCAAACAATCATATTTCTCTCATCAGAATCTCAATCACATATTTCTTTCATTTTATTTTTAGCTTAGAATACAAGCTTTTTGAATCCAACTTCCAAACTTTGAATACATTATCTTGCCTCAAATGGTCTGCCTTGTCTCAAATATGTTACTTTAAAGTAGTCTCAAACTCTAGTATGATCCTAAACAACATCTTGAAGCCTATTGGGTACTACTTTCAACCCATAGAAAATAAAGTCCTTTATCACTCATCTTATCCATCTACATGGAATGGCTTAGGAGTCAAAATATTATACTTTTGACATCAAAGCTCCTCTAAATTCTTTATTAATAAATCCTAAAATTTCTATTTTTAATTACAAAATTTAAACTACAAACTTAAAAAAATTAGATAAGAATATTATTCTATTTATTCTTTATTTTATTTTATTTTATTTTTAATTATAATTCAAAATTTTATAATATTTCATATTATTTTTATATATTATATTACTTTCCAACATGACAACACATTTGTTATCACAACCTTAGAAGAAACTTCCAATATTTGGTGATTTTATTCGAGGTAGAAATGACTTTTGATGGTATATCCAATATTTTAAACATCTAAGGATATATCCAATATTTTAACCTTTCTTCATGGAACTTATTGTTGTGTAATAACATGACTAATAGGTAAAAAGATAAAAAAAATATTATATTTTAAAAGATCTTATTTCAAATTATTGTAGCAAATTATCTTAGAAATATAGAGAATAGTCAAAGGATAGTAAACTAAAACTATAAATATTGCTTTTTTGCAAAGTGAGCGTCTACTTACTTTGTAAAAATATAAATAAAGAAAAACAAGCTAGATTAGAAAAATAAAGGATATAAGCATATTTAGAAGAGAATTAGGAGTTGATTTTAGCAAAAATTACCTTAAGAAGACTAAAATTGGTATCTAAAGAGGACCAATTATCAACCTAGATTGAAATCAAATCCTAAGGTATAAAACCACACACCTTTGATGATTCTAGGATTCTTTTGCAAATTGGAGAGTATAATTTGGAAGAAGACTTTATAAGATTTTTTATTGCATTGATTTTAAGTAATTTGAGTTTGTAATGACTTTATAAGAGCTTTACAAAGTCAAATGTTGTTTTAGATGACTCTAGCTTTTATGAAATAAAATAAGATTTACAATTTGAACAATTTTATAAGTTTTGTAGTAAATCTAGAAGTAAAATTTTGTAAGATTGTGAGTATAGTTGTTTTAAAGATTATGAGTATAGTTTTTGTAAATTTTAGCTTAGTCAAAAAATCGAATTGAAGATTATTGAAGTTTAAGTGGATTTAGGTCTTAAAAATTGGATTTTAAGATCTAATAAGATTATCTAAGGTTTATAATAATTTTCTAATTAGATTGGAGTGATTTTTATTAAAGCTAATAATTGACTTGAATTTCAATACTTGTGCAAAACTTAAGAGTAAATTAATATTTCAATTAGAAGTTATTATTCTTGGAAGATCAATATTAAGGTCGAAGATAGAGGCTAGTCAACACCCGAATGAATTATGATGTTTTTTTTTCCATTTTTTATGTTCAAATTTGTAATTTTTATTAATTATTAGATTGTATGATGTGTAAAATTTTAAGTAAGATCAATAGTTTAGTCAATAGATATTAAAGTTCTAAAATTGGCCTAAGGTTGGATTGAATTGGTTAGATTTCAATTAAGGTTTGTTTAAGAATTGATTAGGATTTGATTTAGGATTCAAGATTTGATTAAGATTTGGTTTAGGATTTAGAATCTAAAAAGGATTAATTTAGGATTTAAGATCTAATAAAGGTTTATTTAGGATTTAAAGTTTAAAGTTTCTTTAGGATTTTTTTAAAATTTATTTAAGGTTCTTGTAGATTTTTTTTATATTTCTTTAGGATTTCTTTAAGAATTGTTATTTTTTTATTTTGAATTTCTTTTAGATTTCTTTAGGATTTATTTAAGGATTTTTATTTTTATTTTTATTTTAGATTTCTTTAAGATTTCTTTAGAATTTCTTTAAGATTTCATAAAAGAAAATTAAGATTCTTTTGGATTTCTTTTAGATTTTTTAAGCTTTTATTGTATTTTATATATGATTCTATGAATTATTAAGACTTGTTGTTGCAAATTTCTTTTACCTTCTATAGCCAAATGGCTAGTACATTCTCAAGGAAGACTTTACATAATATAATGTATTTGGTAAATTTGATGTGAAAAGCTTACAACAAAAGATTAAAGATTGCAAAGAGAATATGACAAACAAAGCATTATAAGTAATTGTAAAAAAAATTGATCAATAAGAAGGAAAGAATATTATAAAATATTGAAGATATTATATTAAAAAAATTAGAACTAAAGCATATTTTAGAGAATGAGATGGTTCAATTATTTGAATTGGCTACATTATCAAAGATAAGCAGTCATATGAGATCCATAATAAGATATTTTGGAGGTTTATGGAAAAATTATCTTAAGAATTAAAGGATAATTTTTTTTAGAAGATAGTAACAAGATTAAAAATAAGTCATTTTTTTAAATATATTGAAATATCTTAGAAGGATTTTCAAGCAATAGAATTATTAAAGGAGTTTAAAAAGTAATATTCTTGTTTATCAAAGAAAGAAAGGCATTTATTAGATCCAAATAAAGTGGAGTTTTTTTTTTAAGGATCTAATAAAAAGTTACAAGAAAAATTAGAAATCTTGCTTTAAGATTAAAAAAAATAATGAAGAATTGATAAAAAATTTGAAAAGAAGTAGAAGAGGCCATAGAATTGCTTATAAAAAATAAAAATAAAAAAATATGATGAGTATTCAAAGACCATTGCAACCATCTAAAAAAAAATGCCTACTATTCATCTTACATTCATAATTCAATCTTTAATGGCTACAGTAAAGAAAGAAGAAATGGAAATGAATGAAATCATATGAAAAATGAGAGATTTACAAATAAAATTTATAAAACTTAAAGAAAAGGATCAATCATTAAGAGTATCAACATTATAAAATTTTAGACCAATAGAAGGTATAGAATATAGGTGCATGTGGTATAATAGCACAAATCATTCAAGAAAGAAATGTGAAGATTTTACAAAGGTGCTACATAAAAGAATTATTTTTTTCAAAGATGGTATGATACACTTAAAAGAAATTAGAAAAAAATTGGAGACAAATTTTGATAAAGGGCAATTAAAGATATTTGTAGGAGATGCTTTTAAAGTCCATACAATCTCATATAATGAAGCATCAACATATTGCATGGAAGAAAATTTGAGAAAATATTTAAGCATAAATCTAGAATTTTTTTAAAAATCTAGTTCTTTGTGGCCAAATACAATAAATTATGCTGAAAAAAAAAATTAATAGAAATGATTTAAAACGTGTTGGCAATAACATTTGGTAAATTATTGGATGGGATGATCTAATAGATAGATTATCGGTGCATGCTCATATTACAAGGAATCAACAAGAAGCATTAATAAATTAAAAAAAAAAAAAAAAACAAAAGATAGATGAAAATAATAAAAGGCTATCTAAAAGAACTATAAGTAGAAAAAAAACATGAAAACAAAAGAATCCTACATATGAAGAAAAAAAAATAGAATATTTCTACAAAAGAAAGAAAAATTGTAAAAGAGAATTTAAAGGCTTTTACTTATAAATTACAATTAAATATTGAAGTTGCTATAGATTTGAAGAAAGTATTAGAGGATCAGGTTTCAAGTTAAAAGATTGAATTTATAATTAATGAAATCCTAAAGATTACAAAGCATAAATTTTATAAAGTTATTATTCAATCTATAGGAAATACTATGACATCAAATATATAAGAAATAAGAACATTAGAAAGAAATGAAGATGAAAAAGATGAAATGCAAAGTTTTGGAGATGTCTTGCAAGTAAGATTTACAAAAAAAAAAAAGATGTGATTTAAGATTCTAGTCATTACTCTTGAAATTATTGGATAAGGGCTACTACAAAAACTTTGATAAAATTGAGAGATTTAGAAGAATCAATTGTAGCATAGATTGATTATGGTTCTAAAATTAATTTGATATCAAAAGAATTACATAAAAGGAAAAAAATAATCTATTGATATTGAACATAGGTAGATGATAAGAAGAGCAAATAATTCAAAGGAAGATTTGAATGGAGCTTGTTTAAATATTAAAGTGACAATAAGAGATGTTTTTTATGAATAAAAAAAAATTTGTACCAGATATATCTACATATCCTATTTTATTGGGACAATTATATATTATTCATACACAAATGGAAACAAAGATAATCGATGATGGTTTAGCCTATATAAGGATAAGAAATGAAAATAGAAAGAAGACATTGCAATTTTTAATGATTTATGCAAATCATAAAAGAAATTGGAATAGTTTAAAGGGACATCGTTTATCAAAGATAAGTAAAGAATTTAAAGATCTTAACGACTCAAAGGATTTTTATTAGAGACTATTGTGAAGCAAAGTTGCAATGATAGAAGAGATGATGGCATTCCACTTAGTAGAAGAAATAAGGCTATTATAAGATTATCATGGGATGAATATATTTTATTCAAAAATATAAATAATTTTAGAAGAATAGAAAAGAAAATTATCAAAAATATAAAACATAAATTAAAAAAATACAAAGTGATTGATGAAGATGAATACATATCAAGGATATTTGAAGAAACTTACTTTGGTGATATTGAGTTTAGATTTTGAAGGTAGTGATAAGGTAATAAATGTGCATGCTAAACAAATTTACAATGAAATAAAAGAATATATGGATAAGTATGAAGTAAAGGTGAATACAAAATATAAGGTCATTGCAAAGAAGATTAAACCAATGGCATTGCCACTACCATTGAATATTAAGAAAATAGTTGAGAAGGCTTTTATGCAACTCAATTTAAGACATTCAAAAAAAAATAGGTCATGAATTTAAGGATGAATTGATATTAGATGGTTTGAAAGTTAGATGTGAAGAATATTTAAATAAGAAATGAAGAGAGATATTTCAAAGAAATATTTTCTTCACATGGTAAGGCATTTACATTTGAATCACAAGAAATAGGATGTATTGATCTAAGTATTGTAGCACCTATGATTATTTTTATAATTCCACATGAACTATGGAATTTGAGGCCAATTTCAGTTCCGAAGGCCCATTTTCCAAAACTAGTTGAATTGCTCAATAAAAAGATTAGAACAAGAATTTTAGAACAATTTATTGTACCATATTCTAATTGGTGGTTTTAGTATCTAAGAAAAGAAGACATTGAGATTTATTCAAAATATGCAACCTAAAAATAAAGTAATTATTAGAAATATGGATTCAAATCTATTTTTCTATGAATTTACAGAGGTATTTGTAGGAAAATCAATTTATTCTATAGGAGATCTTTATTCAAGATATGATCAATTTCAATTGATAATACAAAGTAGAGATTTAATAATTATAAAGATACTATTAGGATTGATCAAAATGTGTATCTTACTACAAAAGGCTACAAATTTTGTGGCACACATGATAAATTGGTGCATACTAAAAGATGAATAGATTTAAGGAGAGTGGATGTTATAATGTAACATGGCTATTAGGTAAAAGAGTGAAAAAAATATTATATTTTAGAAGATCTTATTTCAAAATATTATAATAAATTATCTTAAAAATATAGATAATAGTCAAAGGATAATAAACTAAAAATATAATTTTTTTTACAAAGTGAGCTTCTATTTACTTTATAAGTCCAAAAATAAGGAAAAATAAGATATATTAGAAAAATAAAGAATATAGGTATATTTAGAAAAAAATAAAAAAAAATTTAAGCAAAAATTCATCAAGAAGGCAAAAATTAATACCCTGAGAGGATTAATTATCAACCTAGGTTGGAATCAAATTCTAAGATACAAAATTGCATATCTATGGTGATTTTAGAATTTTTTTGCAAATTAAAAAGTAAGATTTGAGAAAAGAATTCATAAGATTTCTTAGAGTATTAAATTTAAGCAATTTGAATTTGTAATGACTTTGTAATGACTTTGTAAGAGCTTTACAAAGTTAAGATTGTTTTAGATGACTTTGGATTTTATAAAATAAAATAAGATTTATAATTTGAGCAATTTCGTAACTTTTGTAGTAGACCTACAAGTAAAATTTTGTGGAGTTGTGAATATAGTTGTAATGAACATATGTTAAGAATTTGAGTCTAATTAAAAAATTGAATTGGAGGTTATTGAAGTTTAAATAAGTTAAGGTCTCAATAATTAGATTTTTAGGTTTAATAAGGTTATTTAAGATTTGTAACAATTTGCTAGCTAGATTGAGGTGATTTTTATTGAAGTTAATACTTGATTTAACTTCCAATACTTATGCAAAATTTGAAAGGAAGTTAATAATTCAATTAAAATTTATTGATGTTGGCAGATTAATATTAATGTCAAAGATGGAGGCCAGCAGATGCTCGAGTGGATTATGACATTTTTCTCTCATTTTATAAGTCTAATTATCTTCAAATCTATTATACTTTTTTTAATTAAGAGATTGAAAATTTTTAAAAAATTTAAGTAAGATCAATAGTTTAATTAATATATATTGAGGTTCTAAAATTGTCTTAAGAATTGTTTGAATTGGTTAGGTTTTGGTCACGGTTGGTTTGAATTGTTTAGGTTTTGATTAGGATTTTTTTTAGAAATAGATTAGAATTTGATTTAGGATTTTTTTGGAATTTTTTTAGGATTTCTTATGGATTTTTCTAGGATTCTTATAGATTTCTTTTAGATTTCTTTAGAGCTTTTTTAAGATTTTTTTAGGATTTTATAAGGATTTCTTAAATATTCTTGTAAATTTCTTTAGAATTCTTTTGGATTTTTTTACATGATGTTTTTTATTTCTTTTAGATTTTTTTAGGATTTCTTTAGGATTTCTTTATTATTTCTTTAGAAGTTCTTTAAAAAAAATTATTTTTTTAATAATTTATTTAAAATTTATTTTTTAATAATTGAGCTTGATCAATATTTGATTATATTTGTTAAGTTTTAATTATAGTTTATATATGATTCTATTAGAGTTGTTAAGATTTATTGTTGTAAATTTCTTTTATCTTCCAGAGCCAAGTACTTGGTGCATTCTCAAATATGATAGGTGATTGGTAGGTTAGAAACTTGACCAACAAATTAGCCATGTGTTGCACATGTTAATAACTTGTAAAGCAAGATAACTACGTGGTGTATATATAAGAAACTTATCTAGTAACTTAGATATGTCTTTTGCAAATTAAATACATATTGGAAGTCTTATAGAATATTACCATATAATTCTTAGATAGATAGCATATATAGAGGCAAGAGTAAAGTCTTCTTCACTCTTATCAACTCATTTCTTGCTTTTAGTCTAGTTTTAAGAGTTTTTAGCTTCTTAGTCTTTGGCAATAGCTATTCTAGTTTCTTATTAAACATATTTGTTTTCTTATTTTTATTTTATCATTTTTCTTTGATTCATTTTTCACTTGTTTACATATCTTCTTTCCATTCTTGTCCTTGACACCTACACACTTCTAATTAACAAAAAATTGCATTCAAATTATTTAAAATTAGGATTTGTAAAAAAGCTCATATTTTGAAAAGGCTTGTATAATGGTTGTAGAACATGATTGTATTGTACAAGTGACAAATTCAATCTGGCTACATGTATTACATTCTTATTTTATTTTTTGATCCTTCATCTCAATACTTAATTGCTTCTTTCCAACTCTTTGTCATTTACCTTAGCCATCTTGGCCTTTGCTCCTCTTGGCCCAATTTTTGCAAGTGAGCATGGATGAAGAAAGGCGGGTATTTAAAAGTTTGTTAATATTATCCAACATCTACTCATGGATGGAAAAGCACCATGGTATAGTTCTAGGAGAGATTTGGCCCCAACCCTTGGCAAGCAACTTTATTTGGCGTTGTCCCTTCTATAGCCGTGGATGACTAATATGTGCCCTATGTTTCATTTCATCGCCAGAGGGTCCCGTTCTAGGGGTGATTCCGCCAAACCGATAAGATGACTGCCCGGAGGTGATACTCAGCGACTGATTCAATGGCCAGTCTCGATGTCGACGAATGAAATTATGAAGATGAAATACATTTCGAATGGATGGTTCTGGACTGATTGTGCGGATGGCGAAATTGGATGAAGATGGATGCGAACAGCGAAATGCACCAGTCTATGGCGTGTTCATTCATCCAAAGGCCGAGGTCGTCTTGTATCGGACCCAGGTCTCCGTATCGCTTGCATCACAATCAGGAAGGTGAAATCGGAGATGTGTGGGACGACAGATCGTGTTACGAGGCCAATCGTGTTGCGATGGTTTGTAAGTTGAACTCTGTTGGTATTGCAGGAATTGATGTCGGCCATTCAATGACGTGTTGGATTTTGTGGGAGGTTTTGTGACGAGGTTGTAAAGGGAGAAAGTAGGGCTAGGATCGGTAAGCGGGGAGGCGGGGCAGGAAGTTGGAGGAGCGATGGCGGGGCTTCTGGCATGGGCCGCGGATGTGGTGGTAGGGAATGGGAGCGAATCGGCCGATCGCACTCTTCATTTCACGCCGCAGCAACGGCAAGCGGTCAGTGCGCTCGACGCTCGGGCCGCAGCTTTGCAGCACAGCCTGCAATTGCTGCGTCAGCGCATGCCGCCCTCTAACATCGCGCAGCGATTGCCTCATCTGCATGCGGATTCACTTGCTTCGCATTCCGCATTGGCCCTCGAGAAGCATGCCCACTCTGCTACGCTCAATCAGGTGCAATTTTGGTGACTTCTAGGGTTTTATGCTTTTTGTCTTCGGAGAGGAGCTACATCTGGAAGCATCGCATCCGATTCCTGCAAGAGTATATTCTTTAACTGAGCTTTTGCTGCGAATTGGCACGAGATTTGATTGCATGTTTTGTTCCAGTTGCAAGCTCGAGAGGCATCCTTACAGGCTGAAAATGAAAACTATGCGAAAGCATTAGCGGCCAGGCAGCAGCATGCCCGTGAAAAGGCTCAAGAAACTTTACAGTTGGCGGCCACTCTTGAGGTGTTTACTTTCATCTCCCTTAATGTTAGTATATATTTTTCGCTGGGTAATGCACGAGTATTCAGACAACGATTGAACAGATTGGCAATTTCGAGAACTGTGTTTGATACTAAGTCGATAAAGGATTTTCAAATCCAAATATCACTTTCATAGAAGACGTTCACGTTAATGATCTGTAGAACTCCCTCGATAGCTAAAATCGCTTGTGGAGGCAACCAGGAGAGCTATTATTTTTTTCAACTTTGAATGCTAAGTTTTAATTCACTCAGGAAATAGAGGCTACTGAAGTGAAGTTAAGAGCAGATCTGGAGCGATTACAAAAGGCCGTTGCACTGAGAGATGGTCTTGCTTCCTCAGCAGTCTCAACTGATAAGAAGGGACTACAAGATGATAGCAAACGCTCTGATTTTTCAGCCATACAAGATGTGTCTACACTTGAAGAACAGGAGTTGCAATCAATCAAATTAGAGCTGGTAAGATTAAGAAGTCGTGATTGTCCTCACCACTACATTTGATGGCTCGGATTACTCAGGAAAGCTCATGCAGTGACGAATTTCATTCAATCTTATTGATCTTCCCGGTGGTAGGTGTCAAATTCTATGTTAGTGACTGATGTGTCTTTCATTGCAGCAATTCATTCATGTCTGCAATGATTTATATGGTTGTTTCTGTTACAGGATTCTCGCTGTATATGTGCTAAATTTACCACTATTACCGTCATGGTTTTCATCCGTAGGTCGTTAAGTTTGGTTGCAGACGCTTTGGAATGTCTTGGTAGTGTCTGTGTCTGCAATGTTGATAGAGTTTCCAGATTAGGTTCCGTAAACAACTAGATAAACGAAGATACTTTGAGTTAAATTTGCCTTAAGTCCCTCATAAATTATGTGTAGGCTAGGTGGGAAGGTAAAGTAATCAGGCTCGAGAAGGAATGGGAAGCTCTGCAACACAACACATCAAGAACGCCCTCTCCAGGTGACTGTCGAAATGACTCTTTCTAAAGATACAGTATCGAATATAGTGCTTCAATATTCAAGTCACAGCATTCAATGAACAGACGTGCTTCAATAAATTGTTGACTTTTACATCTCGATTCCTTTTGTTCGTACAAGTCTCTCAGTTTAAAAAATAAGATTAGTCTTGAAGATGATCTATGTATGTTCGTTTGAAAAGTGTCAAATTTCCTTGCATGGACTTGTTTGATAGGCTTGATATAGTAGCGAGTGAGCACAACTGATTTGATGGGCTCGGCCACTTTGTAGCTCAACGCGAGAAGGAGCTTGAGCGCCGGTTAAGGACCCTGACTGAGCAGCTGGTAACCAAGCAGGTAACGCCTTGGTAACGTTTGCACGTCTCATGGAAGGATCTAAATTGAGCAAAGTTTCATGATCTTAACAATTGTTAGTATTTTCAGCGAAATCATTTCTCTTATAGTACTCTTTTTTTACAGGCCCAAGCAGAGTCACTTGCGAATGAAAGAAATGCACTGGAACTCCGCCTCGTGCAAGCCAATGAAGCACGTCAGAATTTACTCTCTGGCAACGGGGACCTTGACTTTAAGAGGAATAAGATAGGCCGGTCATCATCAGGATTGTCGTCGCAAACTGCTACGTTGGCGTTAGAGATTGCTTCACAGCGGTCAGCAGTGATCCGTCAGAGGGGTGCAAAGGTCACGGAAAATGTAGCTCGAGTTGCCAGAACTGTGGATGCTTTCAGCATGCATGCTGGGAGTCAGTTGAGGAGAAGCATGCTCATGCGCACCTTAACGGTTTGTTATGTACTCGGTCTTCATGTTGTTGTGCTTCTGATTCTTTCATCTGTGGGTCTGGGACGCCTTCATTAGCTCTAAACCCCCATTTACTCGTAGGAACCCATCGTGTCTTTTACTCAGAAACCGCAGTAGATACATGGCTATGCTGTAATTATTTGTTTTATCACAACCTTTTTGGAATGGACAATGATTTCATGTTCAGGAAATGTTCGATATTGCATTGGACCTCCAGTGTAGTCGAATGAAGGTATCAAACATACAATGAGCAAACTATATATCGAATGGGCATTTGTATTGGGGAAATTCTTATCTTTTGTTTATAAAGTGCCTCTTTTAATGCAATACTTTTTGTCTACAGGTTTTGTTGTTTCACATGGAAACTAATTTTTTTATATACATCTTGACTTTCAATTTTTGGGTGAAACGTAATTGGGAACTAAAAATCATTAAATAAATGTGGAACTAACAATTTCAAATCTACCAAGAGTAATGTACATTGAATTTATGTTTATACCTGCAATTGCCGAAACAGAAAGCTTTTTTATTTTTTATTTTTGAAGTCATGTTCTGCTATAGATGTTTTAGATATTCAATACAATTTACAAACATTTATACAATGCATATTAAAACATTTGTGATTAAAACATTGTAGATAAGTCCAAATCTTAAATTGTAATTTATTTATTTATTTATTTATTTTTGTTGGTTTTAAAAATCATAATGATGATACTTTTTATTTAGAACTATCTGTATAAAAATAATTCTTTAAGTACTTTGTGAAGGAAAGGCAGATGTGAGTTCTACTTCCTAATAATGGGGATTGATCCTAATGCAAAGATCTAAAACTTTATATATATATATATATAGCATTTTTGAGTGATTAAATAAATAAATAATGTAGATAATCTACAAATAATGAAGAAACAATTTTTTTCAATAGATGAGAACATAATCTATTCTTTTACACAAAGATCTACAAAATGTAAGGAAGAATGAAGAAAAGAAACTTGTAAGCACGTGAAAGTAAAGTCAACAAATCTATCGTAAATAGATATTGTACTACATGACATGTTTGCAATTATTCAAAACTAGAATAATACAAATCTAAAACATTACCTTTGAAAAACCCACAATAGTCATTGCTTGCAAGAGAGCAAAAATTATAAGATGTAAATTCCACAAATTTGTTATAATAACTTAGTAACAATATGCAATGTTAGAGTCATCACAACTCAATCCCTCACAAAACTAATCATATAAAATACATTATTAAACATAGTTCACAAGCAACAATAGAAGAATAAACTTAACAAATCAATTAAGAAATGACCACTAATAAATTTATTTCTTATACAAAAAGTGGAAAATAACTCACATTGTCTTTTCATTAAATCCTTTTGACTTGACTCATTTTGTGGCATAATCTTTGTCTAGTAATATATATTTTAATTATTTTTATAATGTGTTATAAATTTGGTGGAAATAAGATTACCAAAAATAATTCTATTTGACATTGGTAAAATACATTCATTTCTAATTGGATATATAACTTCACATCTTATAATATTGTAATTTTTTTGTTTTATTTATCAAGTTACTAGGTGAAATTAACCATTTCTATTAAAATTAGGTATTATTATTTTATGACACAAATAAAATTTCTCCAATTTATTATAGAAATATAAATAAATAAATAAATAATTAAAAATATATATATATATATATATATATATATTCCTATATGTAAATTTAAAATTAAGTTTGATGTAATATAACATGATTAATTATTGAATATTTTATATTATTTATTTCATATTATTTTTAAAATAACTAAATTTATCAAAATGAGATCTAAATGATTTTTATTTTTAGATATAAAAATAGAATTTATTTGGTGCATCAATAGATTGAAGATCTTAAAACAAACACCTCAATCTTGATACTTAAAAGAGTAGAATCAAACGTACAATTTGAAGTAATTATTATTACTTCATTAAACCATTACATTTGCATATATTGTAACCACATTGTGGTATTCTAAAAACATTATTTGATTATCTTGTGAGGTTTGAATGAGTTTGGTTATTAATCAAGACATTAATTGAATATCATCACGTCAGATTTTTCTCTTTGATTTATACTTTTTACATGCAAATAATTATACATATTATTATTTTTTATAACTACATGTTTCTTTTTGTCCTACAAAATTGGTGCAATTTGTAATTTAGTAATGTGATGCTTTTATATATTTATGGACATTTTCATTTAAATACAATTGAAATTCCATCTTACCTTCCATATGGATTGAAACTCAAATTAATGTAGAGTATCACATTATGTCATACACACACACACACACACATATATATATATATATATATATATATATATATACATATACATATATATAGGAAAATGGTAAAATGATCTTTTCATTTACTAAATTAATCCATCATATCGTAACCATCATTAGAAAAATGGATCATCTCAAGAAACCATCATTAGGATCATGGTCCTCATCTTGACTCCTCTTGTTTTTAACCCCTATTTCCTTTGTTTCCAATCTTCTTCATACCAATGTCAAGGACATGAACTCAAAGAAGATGCATAAATTTGGAAAATTTGTTTCAAAAGAAAAATGATAAAATAGCAATAAAATAGTATGTATATTAAAAAGAAATTAGAATGGCTATTGCCAAAAGACAAGGAAACTAGAGACTCTTGAATCTAGACTAGAAGCAAGAAAAAAATTGGCAAGAGTGAAGAAGGCTTTACTCTTGCCTCTATATATACTATCTAACTAGAAGCTACATGGCAATGTTCAATAGGACCTCTAATATGTATTGACTTTGTAGGACACATGCTTTACCTTACAAGGCAAGTTTTCTATGTGCGAGCCACATAATTAGCTTGTTCTTCAAGCTACCAACATGTGTGGCATATGGCCAACTTGTTGACTACATTTCTAATCTAAAAAGTCAATTATTGATACCTATAAAGTCAAAACAACATCTATAAAGCTTTTAAGAAGCTTCTTTAGAAGATATTATGGAATTAACCTATTTTTACTTACTTTAATTTAATCATATAGGTAATTATTAGTTTACATGTATATATCCGTGATATTACCTTCTCTTCTAGAGATAAGTTCCACAAGGAACAGTCATCATATGTTGAAGAAATCCAAGATGCAACAAATTGTATTTGTTACATATTTTGATCTTTGTTCTCGTCGAAGATGATTGATAGGGCTTCTCAACCATTGATAGTGTCTTGTATCAAGGTGGAAAGACTACCTAATTATTTGATCATTGTTGAGGCTTTCATAACTTCCTTCAAATAAAACATTTGAAATATTGTCAAGAATTGTTTCTATTTCTAGTAAAATCACCAAACATCAAAAGTTCTTTTTAAGGTAGTGATATCAAATGCATTGTATCTCACCATCTATTTGAGGAAGTATATGTTATTCTTGGAGATCTTCATCTCGATTGTATCATCTTGAATGTTACACCTTTCAAGATGCCAAGGATAGAAGGTAGAATGCAATCTTCTCTGGACCTTGTTTCTTTTATAACAAAGACTTACTATTCTTTATCTTGGTTTTGATGGATGTCATCAATGAAAAGCTTCCATTATCTTTGTTGCATTTGTAAGATTCTTTATTAGCTCCTATGTGCATTCACTAATATCATATTTCCAACAATAGATTAGATATTTCAATTTATTTTGGCGTCACCTTGAGTCTAGAACTTCTTTCTCTTCAAATCCTTTATTATTGTGTACTTCTATTGGAGAAGGTAGGACTTGTCTTCTTCTTAGTATATTCACAACCTTATATGGTTCAAGAAGAGACACAAGAAAGACAAGATGGATCTTCATTGACTCCGGTAGATGTAATCCATAAACAACTCGATTGATTTGTCTACAAATAAGAAAAGGTCCAAGCCTAGGATAGTCCAACTTATCATAAAGATGAATAGTCTTGATGTTACAACAAAGTAATCATATGTTGTCACCTATATTAAATTGTGGTTGTTCCTTTTGATAGGCATTCGCATTGATCTTTTTTTGTTCTTGAGATTCTTTTAATTTCACCTTTATTGTTGCATATAGCTCAAACAAAAAATTTGCTAAACCTTTCGTTGTAAGATTATCAACTTTTGAAAAGTCAAAAGTATCAAGTTGTGGATAGTAACTATTGTTCTCATTGTGTTCAAGCTTCAATATACCAAAGCAATTGAACTAATAGAGGTGGCTTTGAATACGGGAAAAGATTGATTATATGAATTAGATCTGTTAGTATGACAATTGACTGTATTCTAGCTATCTGAAATCAATTATCAAACTACAAAATACCAAGGCTTACTACTTCCGTCTTAATTCAACACATAATCCATTCTACAAATATCAATTCAACAATACTTCCATATTCTTATCAGTTCATCTTCCACTTACTCTCTTTGTGATTTACATATATTCAATTACTGATCTTCAGCTTACTTATTATATTCAATTTTTCAATTCATCACACAAAATTCAATATCTTCACTTAACACAACACAATTTGATAATCTCAATTCTCAAGGTCACAAATTTTCTCCAAAACGGTCAGTCCAAAGTCATATTCCACAATATTCTAATCATAGTTTCAATAATACTTCTCTCAATCACAATTCTTCATAAGAAAATAATAAAAGCAAAGAAAATAAAGAGGTAGCACCAAACTTATCCCGGCTTATGACTATCACAGTCTGGCCCTGATCTCTTTTTTCTCAACTTCTTTATCCTACCAAAAGATGGACCGTTGGCCACTAGATTCCAAAGGTTATGAACCTTTGAATTCTTAACCATTTGTTCCATTAACAACCTACTGTTACCAACTAAATTACCAAACCATAAGTCTAATTCTTAAGATTATCAATAACCAACTAGTAACTTATCACAAAATTTATTTACATATTTTACATAGCTCCACTCCTATCTGTGCAGCATCCTCGCAAACATTATTTAGCTTCAACTTATAAAGACATAGTAGCGTTGGCTTCTTCAGTCAATGGCGTTGACTTACCACCTTTTGAATTGATAACCTCCTCCTCTGCTACATCTTTGTTGTCTACCTTGATGTTTGAAGATTCTCCATCCAAAAACATCGTCAGATTTTTATTCAACAAATACAATTCTCATACTTGAGACTCAAGATGGGCAATTTGATTGTCGCGCTCCTTCAACTTCTTCTGCCATTCTTCTGTAGGTTTCAAAGGTATCTCCGAAGGTGTTGTCGCTGAAACTGGCATATTGGTCATTACTAAATTATTGGCCTCCTTCTCTGATGCGGCTAGTTTAGTCTGCAACATCACAACCTCTACTTGCAGCCGCTCTTGTCATTTCTTCCAATCGGTCTTCATCTTTGCTTTTTCAGACACTATGTTCGCTACCTTCTCTTTTTCTGCCATCCACTTCTGCTTAACTCTAACTTCTACCAGTGCAACGTCAATTGGTGGTAAGTTTTGCGAAATGTGCAAAGACCCATGCTTATGCACTCCTCAAAAATCCTACTACTTCTCCTTAGTCCAACAAACATCCAATCGGATCGGCTCCATATTAGTCACAATAATACACTCCAATGATGGCAATTCATCCTTGCGCCTTATATTTTTTTGTTTCTCCTCCCTATTCAATTGTCTCTTAGTCTTCTCAATCGCTATTGTATTCTAATACAAGCAATTAGTCACAACTAATCTCTCTAAACACACATACATGACTGCTTACACAAAAGAAAACACGATGTTTGTCACGAGCTCCCTCTCCTACTTCTTACTATGGTCCAATCAATTGGGTCGACTCCACCTTATTTCTCACAATTTTTCATGATGAAATACCCTACTAACTACGTCTGACAACCAGTCTTTACTACTGCCGTCACTAATGCCATCTATATTCCTCACACTTCTTATCACCTTACATTTACTATCCTATCATCATCATTATTTATCCCCCCCTCCTTTTGTAACAGAAAACTTGTCCCAAGTTTATATATAATAAAATTTAAGTCGATTGCCATTGATCCATGTCGTAAATTTAGTATCCATAAAATCTTCTAATTGCATTTAACCATTTGGAAATCCGTCAATAACTCGATATGGCCCATGCCATCGAACTTGAAATTTTTCTGGAATTTTTTTAAATTGACTATCATAAAGAAGTATCAAATCATTTGGCATAAAAGCCTTTGGTCTAAGCTTACTATCATAATAAGTCTTCTTTCGTTTTTGTGTAGTTTCTATTATCATTAATGCATTAGCTCTAGTTTCATCCAAATTTTCTAATTCTTCTAAACGGTGCCGTAATGAATCATGATCTCCCAATCTATTATCTATAGCAATTCGTAAACTTTGGACTTCCAATTCAATAAGTAATATTGCTTCCTGGCCATAAACCAATTGAAAAGGGGTAGCATTGGTAGTAACTTTATACACAATACAGTATGCCCATAAAGCTAGAAACAACTTAGTGTCCCAATCTGTTCTCGCTCCTGAAACTATTTTCGTTAAGATTTTACATAAAATTCCATTAATCTTTTCCGTTTGTCTATTGGCTCTAGGGTGATACCATCTAGTCTTACGATGTTTTA
Organism: Physcomitrium patens; assembly: GCF_059467195.1. Taxonomy (NCBI): domain Eukaryota; kingdom Viridiplantae; phylum Streptophyta; class Bryopsida; order Funariales; family Funariaceae; genus Physcomitrium; species Physcomitrium patens. Next base: position 4,988,012 of record NC_143410.1, read on the forward strand.
TCTCGTATTTAGCCGTAAGTGCTTCGATTGTACTATTTATAAAATGAATTCCTCGATCACTAACCAATTCTCATGGACATGTCATGGATACAAAATACAGACTTGAAATCTAACAAGAAGTTCAAGAAGAAGTGGCAAAACTAGATTAAATAGATGAGTACAAGAACAACACCAGAAAGGTGAGCTAGAACTCCAAGAGATGTGTTGTCGAGACTGAAGAACTCTTCAGCCTCGATCCTTATATATACTCCTACTTAGGAAGCTTCTCGAGCTACTTCTATTAACTAGGAAGCTTCTAGAAGGTTCCAGAGGCTTCTTTTCTAGAAGGTTCTAGAAATTTCTCGAGCTACTTCTATTAACTAGAAAGCTTCTAGAAAGTTCCAGGGGATTCCTTTCTAGAAGCTTCTAAAAACTTCTCTTCTAGAAGGTTCCAGAGACTTCCTTTCTAGAAGCTTCTAGAAACTTCTCTCTAAAAGGTTCCAAGGGCTTCTCTTCTAGAAGGTTCCAGAGGCTTGTTTTCTAGAAGGTTCTAGAAACTTCTTTCTAGAAAGTTCTAAGGAATACGTGCCTAACATCACCCCCTCCTTTAGCTTCGAGGTCTCTGAGAAGCAATGTTGTTGATCAGTACCAACGCAAGAAAATGAAGATCTGTCGCATAACTTCTGCTATGAACTCCAACTGTTGTTCACGAGGCAAGTGGTTCATCGACCCTTGAAGTCAATGGTAGTGGCCCACGCCTTCAACTTTTGACCAAGCATGAACTTTCGTGTCCTCATTGTGAAATTGTCCTGTAAACATGCCTTCTGGTTGACCATCGTAAGCAGGCTCGATCTCAAATACGATCACCAGTGATCGGTTACTCGGTATCCTCCGTCGTCGTCGTGGTACATGTAGTTCTTCATCTCGAGGTCGCCTTCATGAGCTACTCGGTTGCGATACTCTGACTGGCATAGTATCTATCTCTTAGCTATCCATATCAAAAGACCAAACTACGATCTATCTTGGAGAAAATAACTACATCAACTATGAATTTTACTGGTGCTCTCCCCTTTTCTTATATTGTTGGGAGAACAAGCTTCAGAAAGAAGCTATCATCGAATTGATTTAGGTTTATCGGGATGTTGTTGATAAAACTCCTGTACCTTTTGTGGCGCATTCGCAAGATTTTCAGCTGGCTCCCACGTTCGCTCATTAATGTCATAGCCGCACTAATGAACAAGATATTCTAACTTTTCCCACCTTCGTCGTGAATCCAATATCTTTTCAACCTTGTATTCTTCGTGGTTCTCGATTTCAATACTAGGTGGCGGACATTGCACTCTTCCAGAAAAACATGACTCTCGATAAGGTTCCAACAGAGAAATATGAAAGACTGGATGTACCTTCATAGAAGCCGGTAACTCCAGCCGGTATGCCACTGGATTAATTTGCTTCTGGATGATAAATGGTCCCAATCTTTGATAGTCCAACTTATCACATGGTCGCTTGGTCTTGATATTTCGTCGAAGAAGCCAGGCTTTGTCTCCAACTTTGAAAGTAGGTACTGGATTCTGAAATCTATCTGCAGACGTCTTATAGGATTCTTGAGCGGATTGTAATTGAAGCTTCAACATAGTTTGAAGCTCTGATAGTTGCTTCGCAAATCCTTCAGCTACTGGATTGTTATTTGTTGACGGACTCAATAAATCAAGCTTCGGATGATACCCATAGTTGGAAAAGAATGGTGTTTGTTGAGTCGACGCATGGAGGGTGTTGTTATATGCAAACTCGGCTAGCGGTAGATATGCAGTCCAATCGTCTTGTTGATAGTTGATGCTGAATCATAAGTACTGCTCCAAGACTTGGTTCACCCGTTCCGTTTGGCCATCAGTTTGAGGATGAAAAGCTGAAGAAAGCTTGATATCCACCTTCAATATCCCAAAGAAAGATCTCCAAAACTTTGACACGAACTGGGTACCTCGATCTGATATGATATCATCTGGTAGTCCATGATATCGATACACATTATCGAGAAAGAGTCTTGCTGTGACTTCACTGGACGATGTCTTCTTATAAAGAACAAAGTGTGCCATCTTTGTAAGCCGATCTACCACGACAAAGATGCTGTCAAATGAGTTTGATGATGGCAAGTCCGTGATGAAGTCCATAGAAATTGAAGACCATGGTCGACGTGGAATTGGCAATGGCTGTAGAAGTCCATAAGGGCGATGCCGAGGATTCTTAGATCTTAAACAGATGTCACAAGAGAGGACAAAATCTTTCACATCCTTCTACATTTGGGGCCACCAAAAATCTCGGGAAATAAGCTCCAAGGTCTTGTTGAATCCAAAATGTCCCGCAGTTGAAAAATCATGGCGAGATTGAAGAACTCGGAGTCGTGCTAGTCCTTTTGGAATGTACAATCGCTCTTCAAAGTATAAAAAGATCTCCCTCCACCTTCAGCTTGTCGTCGTTGGTACGTTGCTTGATATCAATGGCTACTGAATCTTTAATGGTCATAGCACGTACTTGGTTTAGGAAGTCAGCATCAAATGATACAATAGTAGCACAAAGTTGAAATCTCTCTGGCTTCAATAATCTTGTACATTGTTGATCAAACGCTGCTTCTCCAACCTTTGGTGCAAGATACGATCTCCTTGATAAAGCATCGGATAGTCCTTGCTACCTTCCAGGTCGATAAGTGATAACAAAATCGAATCTAGATAGCGACATATTCCACCGAGCTTGACGCCGATTTAAAACTCGAGCCGTCATGAAATACTCCAAATTCTTATGATCTGTATATACGGTTACTGGATGTGCAGCTCTTTCAAGAAAGTGACGCCATTCTTCGAAAGAATCCACTATAGCAAGAAGTTCCTTATCGTGGATCTCATAATTGATTCCAGCAGCAGAGAACTTCTGAGAATAGAATGCAACTCGATGGAGCTTCTTATCTTCACTCATTTGTGAAAGCACAGCTCCCAAAGAAAAATCTGAAGCATCAGTTTTTAAATAGAAGGCCTTTGTAAAGTCTGGATGTACCAAAATTGGAGCTGTAGTAAATGCTGTCTTCAAATCTTGAAACGCCTTCTCCGCCAAAGGTCCCCATTCCAACTTATCTTTGCATGTTAATCGAGTGAAAGGAGCAGCAACTTGAGAATAACTCTTGATGAAGATCTGATAGAAGTTAGCAAAACCAAGAAAGCATTGTATGTCTCTAACCGTCTTCGGAACCTTCCAAGACATGATTGCTTCTACTTTCTTGGGGTCCATCTTCAAACCTTCTGTAGTCACAATGAACTCCAAAAATTCCATCTCCATCTGGTGAAATAAACACTTTTCTAATTTGGCATATAGTCCTCGCTTGCGTAGTTTCTCTAAGACCAAACGAACATGCTCCTCATGCTCTTCCTCATTTTTAGAGAATATTAGAATATCGTCCAAGTAGATGACAATAAAATCGTCGAAGTGTTCTCGAAAGATGTCATTCATCATATGTTGGAAAACCGCTGGAGCATTGGTAAGACCAAAAGGCATGACATTATATTCGAAATGACCATACCTTGTACGGAATGCTGTCTTCCACTCATCTCCTTCCTTGATTCGTACGAGATTATAAGCTCCCCTTAGATCAATTTTTGTAAAGATCTTCGCACGTCCAAGTTGTTCTAAGAGACTAGAAATCAAGGGTAATGGGTAACGATTTTTCTTTGTTACCTTGTTGAAGCCTCGATAGTCCACACACATCCGTAATGATCCATCTTTCTTCTTCACAAATAAGATGGGTGCTCCAGCTGATGATTTTGAATGACGAATGAAGTTCTTAGCTAGATTCTTGTCGATGTACTTTCGTAACTCTGCCAACTCCGTTTGCGATAGATTGTAGATTGGGCCAAAAGGTGGTTGTGCTCCTTCTTGCAAGTCTATGGCACAATCATATGGTCGGTGTTTCAGTAGTATGTCGGCGTTCTTCTTTTGAAACACGTCTTTAAAATCTTTATATTGCTCCAGTATACTTGCTGTTGAGATCTTCTCCTCGGTAGTTGGAGCCGCATAAATGACAAATGGAGTGCCTTCCTTAGATGATCTTATAAACGCTCTTGCTCCAATGAATAAGGATTTCTTTTTTCAAGGTTTTTTACTAGGTTTTTTCTTGGGTGGTTTTGTGGGAAAAGTCATCTTCCGCAACTTCCAATCTATCAATGGATTATGTTTTTCCAACCAAGAAAGACCAAGAATAATAGGATTTGATGGGGTTCTAATAATATTAAAAATAATATGACTACTATGGTCTTTAAACGTTACCTTTATAGGTTTTGATTCATGGGTGATGCTACCAGACAATAAAGGTCGCCCATCTATGACCTCAACGTGAACAGGTTTTGATTTTTGTACTAAAGGGATCTTATGACGCTTTGCAAATTCTTCGTCTAAAAAACAAGCAGATGCTCTTGAGTCTAGTAGTGTTAAGGTTCTCAGTTTTTGAGGGCCGATAAACAGAGGGATTGTAAAACAAAGTGCAGGTTGGGCAGAAAGAAAGGAACCTGATTGTTGTTGGGATATTTCATTGTCCAGCCGCACGGTTCCTACTGTGGCTGGGCATCCTCGTTTTCTTGAACAAATACTCCATTAGTCTTGACTATGCCTCGATTTTACTTTTTGGGGCAGTTTCCGACTTTGTGGCCTTCTCCACCGCAATACAAGCATAAATTTTCCTCCATACGTCGCTTTTTTTCTTCTATAGTAAGAGATTTGATACGTACCGCATCAATTTGCATGTCTTCCACCTCTGAATGCGAATTCACACCGCTTGCCGACATAGTTGTAGCATGGCGAATTGTATGTTGTCTTGAGTGTTGGTCTTGGCGACGTTGGAATAGGCGATTATCGCACTTCACAGCTTGGCTAATGGCTTCATTGAGCGTTCGTGGATTAGGAAGAGTTAACAGCAAATCCTTCATATGATCTCTTAAACCCCAATAGAATTGACTCATCAACGCTTCTTCATCCCAATTGATGTCGCATACTAATTCCCTGAAATCCGAAGCATAGACTGATGTAGAACGCATCCCTTGTCGTAGCGACCGGATCTTTGTTGTAGCCCATCGAATCTTATCGTGTTCACCAAATGCTTCCGCAAATGCTTCCAAAAAGGTTTCGAAGTTGTTTAATATGGATGATCGTTTCTCAAACAAAGGAGCAAACCATGATAGAGCTTGTCCCGTAAGTAAGGTTCCAACAAGCCCAACACGTGACTCCTCCATTGGATATCGTTCGGGCTGTAAAACTGTTATCAACCTGATTTGATTGACGAATCCTCAAAACTTGGAACGTGTTACATCAAACTTATCTGGAAGGCTAACTCGAGGCTCCTTATGTTGTAGAACTAGTGGTTCTTGTCGAACTTGAAGTAAAGTTGTTTCTCCAAGTGTCGAAATTTGAGGCTGGTGTAGTTTAGATTGTGCTATCCCAGATACTCCATCATTATGAAGCCTTGCCACCACTCCTTCAATCTCTGCAGTTCTTTGTGATAACGTAGCGAGGGCATTCATAATAGCATCTAACTTAGACTCCGAACTTTCTGTCATACTAATGTCTTGACCTCCGGCCATTCTAAAAGAAGGACAAAAATGACCCTATAAGAGGCAATATTGGTTTATAGGAGGGTAATCCACAACCTATAAAATGCCTTAAGAATTTCAAGAAGAGGGGTAATCCACTCTCTCCAAGAAGAATAAGACTCCAATATTGTAACAGAAGAAGTATCAGTTTAGAGGAGGGTAATCCGCAACCTCTAAAAAATGCTAGTATACCTTCAAGTAAAGGGATAATCCACACTCTACTAAGAAAGAACTAGCTCTGATATCTCAAGTTAGTGTAGTCTTGACAAACTGTCACGGATACAAAATACAGACTTGAAATCTAACAAGAAGTTCAAGAAGAAGTGGCAGAACTAGATTAAACAGATGAGTACAAGAACAACACCAGAAAGGTGAGCTAGAACTCCAAGAGATGTGTTGTCGAGACTGAAGAACTCTTCAGCCTCGATCCCTATATATACTCCTACTTAGGAAGCTTCTCGAGCTACTTCTATTAACTAGGAAGCTTCTAGAAGGTTCCAGAGGCTTCCTTTCTAGAAGGTTCTAGAAATTTCTCGAGCTACTTCTATTAACTAGGAAGCTTCTAGAAAGTTCCAGGGGATTCCTTTCTAGAAGCTTCTAGAAAGTTCCAGGGGATTCTTTTCTAGAAGCTTCTAGAAACTTCTCTTCTAGAAGGTTCCAGAGACTTCCTTTTTAGAAGCTTCTAGAAACTTCTCTCTAAAAGGTTCTAGGGGCTTCTCTTCTAGAAGGTTCCAGAGGCTTGTTTTCTAGAAGGTTCTAAAAACTTCTCTCTAGAAAGTTCTAAGGAATATATCCCTAACAGGACAACCAAACCATGTAATAATATTTTCATACAAAAAGGTTGCTACTATACTTACACTATCAGTTTTCATAGCTACAGCTTCAGCCCATTTTGTTACGTAATCCGTTGCTACCAGTATATACTATTTTTGTCCAATGGCATTGCTAAAATTTCAGTAGGTTGATCCATTCTCTGACATGAGTCACAATGACAGACAAATTGGTGGGCATCTACAAATATTATTGGCCACCAATAACTAGCCTGTAAAGCTTTACGAGCCGTGCTGTCCCCCGCAAAATATCCACCACAACTGTCTAAGTGGCAACCTTCCAATATAGTACTCACTTCAGTTTGATAAATACAGTGTCGTAAAACTCCATCCTTGCCTTGTTTACATAAAGCTTCACCAATCATCATATAAAGTACACATTTTAATATTAAGCGTCGTTTAAGCTTTTCATTAAAATTGGGTAGGAAGGTTTGAAATATTAAGTATTGAATTATTTTACTATACTTTGGAATAATTACATCTACTGCAAACAATTCCGCATCAGATAGTGCATCGTTAATGGATTCATTATCCAATATATTGGATAACCGAGATAAATAGTCCGCATTGGAATGTGATTTTTCTAGTCTTATCTGAATAATAAAGTCAAATTCTTGTAAGAATAAAATCCATCATGCAATACGACCACTCAATTGAGGCTTATTAATCATATATTTTAAAGCATCATCGTCGACATGAAAAACAAATTTATAACCAAGAAGATAATGTCGAAACTTTTGTATGAAATAAATCATCCACAATGCTTCTCTTTCGGTTGTTGTATAGTTTCTTTCAGCAGCTACCAATTGACAACTTGCATAATAAATAGGGTGATGAAAACCCCGGTCATCTTTCTAGCTTAACACAGAACCAATGGCAACATTAGATGCATCTACATAAACTTGGAATGGTTTTTTTCAACAAGGTGCCACCAATATTGGTGCTGAAATCAATTTTTGTTTCAATGTTTCAAATGCAATTGTACATTCCTTTGTTCAAACTAGATTAGTCCCATCGGTTGGTGGTTTCTTCAAGATATTTGTCAAAACAAGGCATATAATTGCGAATAGATAGATAAATCACCAATAATAATTGACATGGTCGACAAATGCTTGAACACCTATAACAATGTCTAGTTGTTTTAATTCTATTATAATCTTTATTTTATCCAGATCTGTAGCAATGCCTGCCATCGAAACTATATGACCCAACAGTTTACCAGAAAGTACACCAAATTGATACTTTTCTAAATTTAAAGAAATTCTATATTTGGCACATTGATTCAAACATTGACCTAGACATTCTAAATGCCTGGCCCTTATACTAAATGTACAAAAATCATCTAGAAATATTTCCATTGAAATTTGTAGATAATCTTGGAATGCTTGCATCATTATTCTTTGAAATGTAGCTAGTGCATTACAAAGCCCAAACGGCATAACCTTATAAGCAAAGGTCTCTCAATCCATAGTAAAAGTAGTTTTTAACTAGTCTTCTTTTATAATTTTAACTTGATTATAACTAGAGAATCCATCAAGAAATAAATAACATTCATGTCCAGCGACAGCATCCAATATACTATCCGTGAATGGTAAAGGAAAATAATCCTTCTTGGTAGCCACATTTAATTTGTGGAAATCTTGACAGATACGAACTTTTCCATTCTTTTTCGGTACCATAACAATTGGTGAAATCCATTCACTAAAAGGAACTGGATAGATAAATCCAACTTCCAAGAGTTTATCCAATTCTTCTTTTACCATAAGTGAGTATTTTGGATTAAGTCGATATTGTCTTTGGCGTACTGGTATAGCGTTCTCTTCTAATATAATTCGATGCTCACAAACTTCAGCAGGAATTCCTTTCAAATCCGCATATGACTATGTGAAAGCAATTTTATGCATTAAAAAGTAATCCACCCAAATTTCTTTCTCCTTGTCTTTTATACCGATGTAAATCTGAATGATTTGAGAAGCCTCCTGTGTACCTAAATTAATTGGTTGACATCGTGGAATTTCAGGAATCTCTAGAATAATGTTTTGCTCAATTCCAAAATCTTTCATAAAATCCGACAAATTAAAACTTTCCAACTCCAATTCTATAGCACTAACGTGATTAACATCCTGTCTATTCATCCAATATGCAATCATATGATCAGAATCATCAATAACATCTAGAAGAACTAAGTACTCTCTTAGTCCCCTGCATTGGTATTTCATTCTAGTATACTCGACAACTTACCTTGTATCAGCATAAATTAGGTCAGGTGCACCAATTTCTTCTTTTGTAGACTCATCTTCACAATTCGATATGAATTCTGAACTGGCAAATTGAGTTTCTCTGTGACATTGGACAAGGTACATTTGAAGCACAATTTTATCATTACCTTTCCCAATTATCAATGTACCACAGCCCCAATCATTTCGAGCTTTAGCTTGATACAACCACGGTCGTCCCAATAAAATTCGGTATGACAATATAGAGCTTTGTAATCAAAAAACAATATAATTAATTTTATAGGTAATCTCCATAATTACTATATCAATACTTCATAAAATATCCATAGATTTAACTGGATTGGAATCAGCTATTCTCAAAACCACTATAATAGGCAATAAGTGATCCAAATCCAACTCCTCCATTGTAGCGGCATTCATAAGATTTACAGTAGATCCTCCATCTACTTGCACTCCCGATACTAACACTCCATCAATTGAGACATCAATCGTTGGTGCACCCGGATTGGAATTCAAACTTATTTCTTGGATTTCTTCATTTCAAGATTTGCAACAAATTAATGAGGAATTCAAGATAGTTCGGCATTCAGGTGCTACCTCCAATAGTTGCTTCATAGAGATCGTGGACAGTATGGTGCCCAAATCTTTTAGAATATCATATGGTTCTATATTAGTGATAATTCCCAATGTCCATTTCTTCTTCCCAGTCCTAGATACTGATGCACGTAAATTGGTTTTTTCTATATTGGAAATTGATAAAGCTATTGGAACTAAATTTGATGGAGCTTGTAAAATCGGTTCTTTCAACGGATAAGATTGTTCTCCCAATTGGGCTCAGATTGGTTCCTTGGAATTCAATGGTCGACCAAATATACTGACAGGATTAAATGGAGAGGATTTATCTACATCTAATATTAGATTTCCGCTCAAAATTTGTACTGAGTTACTTTGCCTGATAACAATCCATTATAATTTACAAGAATTGGTTCTTCCAATATTTGAATTGGTCCTTTATCTCTCTGCTGATTTCTTGTAAGGGCAGCATGGACTACTTCCACCTGACGAACTAGTGATTCCTGTGTCCCATTATTTTTTTCCTCTATAATTTATACAATCAATTGTATCTTTTAATCATGATTATTAGGGTTAAATGGAACATTGCATTGATAATGAAAATGACCCGATTGCTTGTAATTTCTACATACTCGAGCATATTCGTCTATAAATCTTGGATTAGGGCATTCATTGGCATAATGATCAATTTGTCGGCACTGGTAGCAACATAGTGGTTTTCAGCCCATACCATTAGGTATACTTGGAGTCTCCATTGGAATATATCTACTAGGTCGATTTCAGATAGTCATAGTAAATAATCTTGGCTGACCAGTTGCTACTGGTCGAGAATTGGAGTGCTCAATTGGTATAGTTTGGAGATTACCTCCTTGATTATTTCCACCGTTTTGCATATTTGTTCCATAAATTGGATTATAATTAGTATTTTAAAAATTTCCAAAGCCACGATTAGGTTGATTTGAGCGATTACTATTCCAACCACCTATATTTCGAGTCTATACTTGATTAACATTCCATTGATTTGATTGTATTAATGTCTGGTTATTGAATTGTTGTTGCTTTTGTAAATGCCAGCAGTTTTGGGTAGGGTGCTTTCATCCACAAAATGTATATTGAACACCCGTTTGTTTGGGTGATGGACATTCCGTATCAAAATGACCTTGTCCCTTACAATTATTATACCATACATTAGGTCTCGTATTAGAAGGCTTATGTCGTTTCTCCTTATCTTTAGCCAAATTCACAGCCAATTCTTCCATCTTCTTTGTTAGATTTAATAACAAGGCTTCATTTGGATCTTTAATAGTTGCATTTGTGAAAAATTCTGATTATTGATAGGTTGGCGATGTAAAATAAGGTGTCATTGTTATTAGCCCTATTTCTTGGAGTGGAGTAGCATTAATTGGTTTTGCAACATAACATTCTTCACATTAGAGACAGCCATTTGTGGATAATTATCCATTGACACATTTTCCTGTTATATTTGTTGGCTTCTTGAACTTGGAATCATCGTGGCTCCCACTGTTAATAATTGGTCATAATGACATTCTTCCCACACCTTTGTTCGTGCCAACAATGCCTCTACCGTAGCTGGTCGAGCCTCTTTTACAAACATTTTCAATTCTGATGGATGCAAACTGTTAATTAATATCGACAATATAAACGCATCTGGCATTTGATTATTTGGCCATTTACAAAGTATATCCATGACCCGGCCATAATAAGATTCTACTGATTCTCCTGCAAACATCCTGCTATTCATCAAACTTTCTGTAAGCCGATCTTCAAATCCAATTGGTCTAAAATGGATTAGAAAGGCATTCCTCAAGGCCTCCCAATTGGAAAATCTACCCACTGATTGCCAATTATATCATTCAAAAGTTGTATCTTTTAAAGTTGTTAGCAACCATCTCAACTAAATGTCTTCAGTTCTACCATTATTAGCTACGTAAGCTGTCAAGAATTGAGATATATGGTGATCAGTATTAGAGCTCGATCAACTACTAAAAGTAGGTAATGGTGCCTTACTTGTAGTGTGATCTCTTACTGCTTCCATTTGTACCGCAATTGTCAAAGACAAGAACTCGATGAAAAATCAATTCAGATAAGTGAGCCTTCACTCAAAGAAAGGTAACAAAATATAAATAAACAAGTATGTATATTGAAAGAGAAATTAGAATGGCTATTGCCAAAAGAAAACTAGAGACCCTTCAAACTAGATTGGAAGTAAGAAAAGAGTTGACAAGAGTGAAGAAGGCTTCACTCTTCTCTCTATATATACTATCTAACTAGGGGCTACGTGGCGACGTTCTATAGGACCTCCAATATGTGTTGACTTTGTAGGACACATGCCTTGACTTACAAGGCAAGTTTTTCTACATGTGGGCCACATAGTTAGCTTGGTCTTCAAACTAACAACATGTGTGGCACATGGCCAACTTGTTGACCACATTTTTAATCCAAAAAGTCAATTAAAGACACCTAAGAAGTCAAAGCAGTGTCTATAAAGCTTCTAGGAAGCTTCTATATCAAATACTATAAAATTAACTTACTTTTACATACTATTACTTACTTCTATCTATTTGTATATGTAATTATGAGTATGTCCGTGACAGCAATTGGTACTTCTGGCACTCCCGTGGCCATTGGTGCTATCATTGGTCTCCTTGCTATTTGAATTTGAATTTTTCTTCCTTTGGTTTTACTTAGACTTATAATTCTTTTTTGTCGTTCCCGTAGGAGATTTCTTATGCGTAATTGCTCCTGTCTTTCTTTTGCTTGTTGATTAAATCTTTGATAATCCTCCTCTTCATGATTATCACTCATAATCTTTTATTCTTCTTTACAAAATCAATACTGCCTTGAATTATAACTCACATATTTGTAACCCTAAAATTGGTTCTTTTCACGTTTTCATTCAACATATAATTCCATCTCCCATACAATCAATTTCTAACATTTCATATTGTTATCATTTCTTCAACAGCAACGCCAAAATGTTGTTCTCATTGTGTTCAAGCTTCAATATACCAAAGCAATTGAACTAATAGAGGTGACTTTGAACACAGGAAAAGATTGATTATATGAATTAGATCTGTTAGTATGACAATTGACTGTATTCTAGCTATCTGAAATCAATTATCAAACTACAAAATACCAAGGCTTACTACTTCCGTCTTAATTCAACACATAATCTATTCTACAAATATCAATTCAACAATACTTCCATATTCTTATCAGTTCATCTTCCACTTACTCTCTTTGTGATTTACATATATTCAATTACTGATCTTCAGCTTACTTATTATATTCAATTTTTCAATTCATCACACAAAATTCAATATCTTCACTTAACACAACACAATTTGATAATCTCAATTCTCAAGGTCACAAATTTTCTCCAAAACGGTCAGTCCAAAGTCATATTCCACAATATTCTAATCATAGTTTCAACAATACTTCTCTCAATCACAATTCTTCACAAGAAAATAATAAAAGCAAAGAAAATAAAGAGGTAGCACCAAGCTTATCCCGGCTTATGACTATCATAGTCTGGCCCTGATCTCTTTTTTCTCAACTTCTTTATCCTACCAAAAGATGGACCGTCGGCCACTAAATTCCAAAGGTTATGAACCTTTGAATTCTTAACCATTTGTTCCATTAACAACCTACTGTTATCAACTAAACTGCCTAATCATAAGTCTAATTCTCAAGGTTATCAATAACCAACTAGTAACTTACCACAAAATTTATTTACATATTCTACAGTAACCATAATTGATAAAGAAAGGTGTTTGTTGCATAGAAGAATACATCATATTATTATAAGCAAACTTTGCCAATGGCAAGAAGATTCTTTAATTATCTTATTGATAATTAATAGTACACCTTAAGTATTGCTCCAAAACTTAGTTTACACACTCTGTCTATCCATTAGTTTGAGGATGAAAGGACAAAAAAAGCTTTATGTCCACCTTTAGAATCTTTAAAAGAGTTTTTCAAAATCTTGATACAAATTGAATCCCCCTATTCGATATAATATCTTTTGATAATCTATGATATTGATAGATATTATCAAAAAAAAGCTTGGCAGTTTCTTCAACTGTGATAGATTTTATGCATGATACAAAATGTGTCATTTTGATAAAACGATCTACTATCACAAATATAGAATGACATGAATCTGAGATTCAAAGATTTATAATAAAATCCATAGAAATAGAAGACCATGGTTGTTCTGAAATAAGTAGTGGCTGAAGAAGTCTATAGGGTCGATGATGAGGAGTTTCTAATCTAAAAAAGTGTCATATGATTGAACAAAGTCTTTTACAGCCTTCTACATTTGCAGCCATCAAAAATCTCTAGATATTAGCTCCAAAGCCTTATTGTATTCAAAATGTCTTGCCATTAGAAAGTCATGACATGCTTGAAAAATATGTAAATGTATTTTTTTTTTTTGGCACATATAGGCATCATTCGAAATAAAGTAAGTTATTCTTAAATTTGAATTTAGAAGTATCACAAGACTTAGAAGAAGTATTCTTGATATTATAAATAAGAGGATTACAAGACATACTTGATTGAATTTGTTTAAAAAAAGTTGAATCAATAGTCAATATTGATTTTATTGTTTGAAGATGAAATTATTCTGGCTCCAATAAAATTGTCCTTTGTTGATCAAAAGCTACATTTCTTTCTTTAGATGTAAGATAAAAATATCTAGAAAGTACATTTGACACATCTTGTTGTTATTCTAGCTGATAAATAATATTGAACTCAAATCTTGATAAAGACATACAAGTTGACATGAAATACTCGAGGTTCTTATAATCCACATATACGATGAAGTGGATTGGAAGTGCTTTTTAGATAATGATGCCATTCTTAAAAAGAATCTACAATTGCAAGAAGCTCTTTATCATGGATCTCATAGTTAAACTTAGCTAGTGAAAATTTCCTTGAGTAAAAAGCTATTGGATGAAGTTTATCATCTATTCCCATTTGTGATAATACGGCACTCAAAGCAAAGTCTGATGCATCTGTTTCCATAAAAAAAATATTTTAGAAAAGTCAATGTGATATAAGTTTGGTACAAAAATAAAGGTTGTTTTTAAAGCTTCAAATACTACTTCCGCTTCTTGATTCTATTGAAGTTTGTCTTTACAAGTTAAACATGTAAGTGGAGCTACAACTTGAAAGAAGTCCTTGATGAAGATCCAATAGTAATTGGCAAATCTCAAAAAACATTTGACATCTCAAATTGTTCTTGAGATCTTCCAATCCGTAATAGTTAGAACTTTTTTAAGATCCATCATAAGTCTATTATTTGAAATCATATAATCTAAGAAGTCAACTTAAGTAGTATGGAATATACACTTTTCTATCTTGGCATAGAATCCAATATCTCTTAATTTTTGTAACACATAACGAATATGAACTTCATATTCTTTTGTATTCTTAGAATAGATTAAGATGTTGTGTAGATAACAAACAACAAAATCATCCAAAAAATCTCAAAAAATATCATTCATAAGATGTTGAAAAGTTGTTGGTGCAAGTCCAAAAGGTAAGACATTATATTTGAAATGTTCATATTTGGTTCAAAATGAGTAGTATAGAAATCCTTAGAGAAATAGAAAATTAGAATGTTAGTAGTGGAAATAGAGTCTTAATAAATCTTATTGAGTCCTTAATAATCAACATACATTTGTAATGATCTATCTTTTTTTTTCACAAATAGAATTGGGACTCCTACTAGAGATTTGGAATGGCATATGAAGTTCTTTGCTAGATTTTCTTTAATATACTCCTTGACTTTAGCCAATTCATTTTGTGGTAAATTGTAGATTGATCCAAATGACAGTTGTGCTCTTTCTTCAAGGTTAATTGAGCAATCATAGGGACAATATTTTGGAAGAATATCTGCATTCTTTTTCTCAAATACATCTTGAAATTCTTCATATTGGCTTAGAATGCCACTTGAAGTCTTTGTACCATTAGAAATGGATGTGGCATAAATGACATAAGGTGATCCTTCTTTTACAGTATGTAAGAAAGTTCTTGCACCTACAAACAAAGATTTAATTGTATTAGACTTGTGATTTTTTACTTAATTAATTACATTCTTAGTTATACTTTTAGAAAAGTCAACAGTATAAAAAATCCAATTTATTCAAGGGTTGTATTTTTTTACTATGATAAATCTAAAATGATTGAATTAGAAGGAGATCTAATAATATTGAATACTACAAACCTATTATGACCATTGGTTATTACTTCTAGAGGAAGGATTTTGTAAGTAACATCTCCAAAAGACAACAAACTACTATCTATAACTTCTACATGAACAAGTTTAGCTTTCTTTATTAAAGATATGTTAAATCTTTTAGCAAATTCTTCATTTAAGAAACATGTTGAGGCTTTTGAATCTAATAAGGCAGAGGCTTTGTAATGTTTAGGTTCTAAAATAATATTTAATGTAAAATAAAGAGAGGACTTTGATGAGAGAATAGAACCTCCATTAGATATTGTACAAGGTTCTAGCCGCACGGTCCTTATTGTAGCTGGACAAACTTATTTTTCAATATATTATCTTCTTTGACATTCATACTTTTAATTTTATAATTGCATCACTTCTTTGAACAATGTTGAACAGTGTGCTTGAATTCTCTATAATATAAGTATAAATCTTCTTGATGGCAACAAGTCTTTTTGCCTCAGTAAGAGGTTTGAAACATACCACATCAATTTGTATATTCTCTACTTCCAAATGTATGTGATGAAAAGGCGTTGATATTGCCATTGAATTATAATAATATTAAGACCTACTTCTCTAACTTTTATATCAAAATTCAAAAAGTCAATTATCACACTTCAGAGTAAAGTCATTAACTTGACTTAATATTTGAGGATCACGTAAGCTGAACATCAATTTATTTACCTCATATTATAATCCATAGAAAAATTAGGTAATAAGTACAACATTATCTAACTTGATATCAATTACAAATTGTCAAAATTGTGAAGCATATAATGTTACAAATCAATTGCCTTGTGAAAAATATAAATCTTGTTAGTTGCAATACAAGTTGCATCATGTTTTCCATACATGGATCGAAACTTTGCTAAAAAAGCCTTCAAATTATTTAATATTGGATCTTGTCATTCAAGAAAAGATCAAAACCACGATAATGTTGAATCTGAAAGAAATGTACCAATAAATCTAACTTATGATCCTATAGTTGGATAACTTTGGAGTTGAAGTTCAATCACAAGTTGTATTTGATTGATAAATCTTCAAAACTTGGATCTTATGCCATCAAACTTTTCAGGTTGAACAACTCTTGGTTCTTTAATACCGGAAGGATGTTCTATTGTAAGAGAAGGGACATGATTGGATGTAGATATTGAAGAAGCTCCAATCATATCTTCACTTCTTGCCATTCTTGTTGCTCCTTGTGGTAGTAAATTGAGTTGATGCATCACAAGCATTAACTCCCTCAATTACTCTTGTATTTGTGCCATTACACTCTTTATTTCAATAAACTCTGTCATAATAATACTTAGAAAATAAATGTCTAATATTGCTGAAGACAAGCAAAAGAAGGGACTTGAGAACAAAGAAGATATTAAGAATAATATTACTTTAGAAGATGGTTATCCGCAACTTCTAATACACTTATATTTTATCAAAAAAAAGAGGTAATCCACTCTTAATCAAGAAAAGACAAAATGCTAATATTATAAGTATAGTCTTGTTAATTTATCAAGGATATGAACTAGAAGAAGATGCATAAACTTGGAAAATCTGTATCAAAAGAAAAGTGACAAAATAGCAATAAAATAGTATATATATTAAAAAGAAACTGAAATGGCTATTGTCAAAAGACAGGAAACTATAGACTCTAGAATCTAGATTAGAAGTAAGAAAGGAGTTGACAAGAGTGAAGAAGGCTTCATTCTTACTTTCATATATACTATTTAACTAGGAGCTATATGACTATGTTCTATAAGACTTCTAATATGTGTTGACTTTGCAAGACATATGCTTTAACTTATGAGGTAAGTTTTCTATGTGTGGGCCACATAGTTAACTTGTTCTTCAAACTACCAATATGTGTGGGACATGGCCAACTTGTTGACCATATTTCTAATCTAAAAAATCAATTATTGACACCTATAAAATCAAAGCAGCATCTCTGAAGCTTTTAGAAAGCTTTTATAAAAGATATTATGGAAAAAACCTTTTTTTACTTACTTTTATCTAGTCATATAAGTAATTATTGGTTTACATGTGTATGTCTGTGACAACCAATCCCTCATATTCTTCTCTCCATGTTCTCAAATCTCATCTCAATCCTCCTCATTCTCCCTTCTTCTCCACAATAAGGTAGATCAATTTAATAAATGGGTGGTTCATTTTAACATTTAACACTTTCTCTCTCTCTCTCTCTCTCTCTCTCTATATATATATATATTCACACACTAAATAATCTTCTTGTGCTTTTGTGCTTCTTAGATGAATTAATTTTTACTCAACCCTACCTATTTTGAATTATACATAATATTAATTTTATAAACTGGACAATGAATCAGAAAAATCACGTGTCACATCATAGAACCCTGTCAAATGTTTTACCTCCCACTCAACGGATGTGTCCTACGTGGCACGCAGGTCTTGTCCAGCGCGGCGACGAAGCGAGCTCTGACGTGGCATGCGATCGAGCGGGTGGGACGGGTCGATATCAATCGGATACCAATCCAATCCAACCGTCCCGGGATCACGCCAGCAGAGGAGAGCAGGGGAGGCTTTCTTGCAATGGCCCCGCCTCTGATCCCCTTGTTGCACTATCCTCTAATTCTCAAATGTGCTCTCGCCGAGCCACAATTGCGTGCAAGTTCATGGCCACCGCGATGAGAGAGCGAGAGAGAGAGAGAGATTGTAGTAGCAGAATATGACCTCTTGGCGAAGCTGGGATGCATTGAGCTTGAGTGAACACAGGTAAGAAGAATGCGGGGCGGCAATCTCTCTGGCAGTGAAGGTGAGGAAGATAAGATTGCTCGCTCGATAGGAGTTGTGCGTGGAAGAGGAGTAGCTGCGCTGGTTTCATCAATTGCGGTGTGAATGGCTTCCTTCCTGTGTAGGAAAAACGTAGAGTGAGAGAGAGAGGGAGAGAGAGGAACGGGAAGTCGAGGGGAATTCGTTCTCGGGATTTGTAGGTAGGAAGGAAGGCATTTAAAGCTTTCAAGAGATTGTGTGCGAGCGGATGAACACGGGCGTGCTCGTAGGAATCTTTGGTGCAGTCGGAAGAGGAATTGAGACATCAGGGAACAATGGCTTGTGCAAGCGTTACAGGTCACCTTCTGGAGTCGGGCTTGGTGGTGCCTGTGTGCAGGACTCGGAAGCCTTCTTCCTTCTCTCCTCCTAAACCGAGTGAGCTCTCCTTCACCTTCCTCATTCCTTAATTTATGAAAGGGTTTCTGTAGCCTTATTTTGCTAATTTTTGCTTTGAAATTCTGTCTTGATTGGTAAGGCTTGACAACTCTTATTGCTACTACAGCAGGTTTTGGTTTCCACGTTTTGATATTATAGGTTACGAGGGTTGTGAGATTATGGCTTTGTTAATCGTAGGATCCCAATGCGGGATGTAAGGGAAAGGTTTAAGTATGTAGTTTATTTCTACTGTCTGGGCTGCCCAATGGCTCTCCAGCATTAGTTGTAAACCAACCATATATCCTCGAATGCTTGTCGTATAGTACATAGCAGGCCATGATCCTGCATAGTTTTCTGGAGTAGTGCCCAGAGAATTGTACAAGAAAGTACTAGCTGTGGCCATGAAAGGTCTCGTTCTACACAGGGTTACAGTGGCCATGAAAGCTTTTAATTTGTGGTATGGACGATTAATATGGGAAGTCCTATGATCCTCACAATTGCACCATTCACCTCTTGCATTCTGATTCAATCCAAGGAACGTTGATCTCGTGCAAGGAATTGGATTTGAGTCAACTATAGGGACCTATACATGCCAATGTCTTGTCATTTAAAAATCCGTCACGACCTGTTTCAATATTTCAAAATCTTCCTTCTATACAGTTTTTCCTCTAATATCGTTTAGAGAGAAAGATATACTGTCTCTGTGCAATTCATCACCTGAACAATGGCCACAGTCGCTAGCACGAGAAGTAAGGAGGCTAATTAGAAGGGTGTTTCTTCGAATGCTTGTATTTCGTTACAAATATCTTTCCGCTAGGTTCTAGAAAGGTACCGACCTTGCTTCTTTGAGTTAGGATTTTCGTATTTTCAAGGCCTCATGTAGCACTGAACGATAACTCATGAGTATCCTTTTTCTCATGTGCAGCTTTGAGGGTTTTAAGTTGAGTGGCAACCTAAATTGCTTTCACAGTGTTCTTCCGTTGATAATGTGAACTGTTTTGCAGAATTTTTTACTGTTCGACGATCTCTTGCGATCAGAGCGATGTCAGGAAGTCCAGCAGTTTCCCTCAAGGAGAAGGAAGGTACTCCGAAAGGAAGTATGGGCTCCCTCATCAGTACTGATCCTCCGAAGGGGACCCGAGATTTTCCACCCGAGGACATGCGCCTGCGTACATGGCTGTTCAACAATTTCAGAGAGGTTTATTTATTATATCTTTAATCCCCTTGCTTTTGGCATGAATCCTAGCACATATTATGATTCGTTACTTTTGCGGCCATATTACTGGGATGGAATACATGACTGCTGGTGAGTTATCCGGTAGCGCTCGTGGCTTATGGTATTTATTTTTGCGGAATTCATTTTACTTCACCAAGTTTCTAAGCTTACAAAGCGTGTCTTCTTGTTCATTTTGGTGGTGCAGGTGTCTAGGTTATTTTCTTTTGAGGAAGTCGACTTCCCATTAGTAGAGTCTGAAGAACTTTATACCCGCAAAGCTGGTGAAGAGATTGTTGGGCAGGTACGGAATCCCTGATCCAGTGCGAGAATAATGTATTTTAATAAGTGAATTTTTGCCAAAATTTGTGCACCTATAATGTAAATTACATCTATGTTAAGTTTCCCTCCGTATACGTGGGATGCGTAGTGGGTATGGATCAAAAGAAATGGTAAATCTACTTATGCGAGTGCTGATATTTAGAACTGTATCGATGCAGCTCTATAATTTTGAGGACAAAGGTGGGAGAAAGGTGGCGCTACGGCCTGAACTCACACCCTCTTTGGCCCGCCTTGTATTGCAGAAAGGGTCAGTTCTCTCTGCTCTAATCTTCATTCTCAGTTTACCTTTACTGTGGCGAAATTTCTTCTTTGTATCATTGGAGCCTGTTCAGTTATGTAAATTTGCAGGACCAACTATTCCTGAAAAATTCTAGTTTTCCCCTATCTTCGCAGGAGAGCACAATCGTACCCTTTGAAGTGGTTTGCTATCGGCCAGTGCTGGCGGTATGAGCGTATGACCCGCGGACGTCGCAGGGAGCACTATCAATGGAATATGGACATCATTGGTGTTCCTGGAGTTGAGGCAAGCAACGCGTACTTAAGTAAATGATTATTTTGGAACTAGAATGATTCGTGTCTATTATACTTGTATGACTATTGTCTTCTGTGCTGTTGCTTGCATAATTTTTGGCAGTCTAAATATTGAATCAACCTTATATCAAGGATCAAAGAGAAAAGCGTGGATTTGGGCAGTGATCACAAGGTTCACCGCCTGGACTTAAGAGCATGGATGCACATTGGTGATCTTAGATACTGCTACTGTGATGCCTAATTAATAATATTGGAGCAAAAAAATGCAGTTGAGTATTGAGTATGATTTTCCAACTTCTGTTGTTTTTACTTTTGCAGGCTGAAGCTGAGCTCTTGTCAGCTATTGTGACATTTTTCACAAAATTGGGCATCACGTCTAATGATGTTGGGATCAAAGTTTCGAATAGAAAGGTTTGTGATCCTTTACTTTATCGTACAATTTCGTCAAAGCATTCTTGAGTCCTTTACTTATTGTCGTCCCATATTAATGCAATTCTTGAGAAGAGGGTTAGGGTATAACTTAACAAAAGCATAGCTCGGACGCGATACAGGTGCTTCAAGCAGTACTGGAGAAGTTCAACATCCCGGTTGATTCCTTTCCGGCCGTGTGTGTGATTGTTGATAAGGTACATTACACATCTTGCTTCTGGAAATAGGGGGTTTTGCTAGTGACTTGTACAATGTAAGTTTGTACGTGACTTGATACGGTTTACCACTTGTTGTAAGTGTGATAGATATTGGTCATTGTTTACCAGATTTTTTGATCCTCGTGTCAGTTCTGTTCTGGTTAGCGATGCTGCACACATGCTGCTTTCATGGAATGGTACAGGAGCAAAGATTGCACTGGATTCTTTCTTGCCATTTATATGTGTCTTTTCACCATCCATGTCGATGTATGTGTCAGTTGGAGAAACTTCCAAGAGAGGAAATCGAGGGTGAGCTGGATAAAGCTGGTGTCCCTAGTAATGCCGTTGAGGGAATCTTGAAAGCACTTAGTCTTAAATCGTTTGATGATCTCGAAGGTAGTGATTTTCATGTGATTTCGGTGTGAACGCTTTTGTGGTGCATAAATCTGATCAAGTTAATTTGCTAATCATATACGGTTGCGCTATCCCCAGCAGTTACCCAAGCGACTCTACAGAGATCACAATGAACTTTGTCTTGCTTCTGTTTCGTTCTTATAAACAATTTTGTATCCTTCAATTTTCACTCGCCATAGTTAGTCTTTCTTTAGCTGAAGAGTCGTGCGATGAGCATTTGGAATTTTGATTTTTAATTGACATATAAGTTTGTGGTTTGCAGCTCTGATAGGGGCACAGAGTGGTGCAGTGGCAGAGTTGAAGCAACTCTTTGCCTTAGCAGAAGGTTATGGTATTCAGGATTGGCTTCATTTTGATGCCTCAGTGGTGAGAGGCTTAGCGTACTACACCGGGACCGTATTTGAGGTGAGGTTCCTCTGACATAATTTGCCGGTCATCTCTTTTACACCTTTTTGGTCATCCTCTGGAAGTGGCTAAAGATTTTGAAGGCAACTATAACTTCCACTCAGTAATTAGCAACAGTAAATGGATGTATTGGAAGCAATTATGATATCGTATGCATCGACTTCCTGTGGTAGATCATGTCTTCGTATGTTTTCTGTTAGTCTCTCTGTAGGTGTTGATTTTTTTGTTTTAGTTCTGGTGTTCGCTGTGTTGCAGGGTTTTGACAAGGACAAAAAGTTGAGAGCTATATGTGGAGGCGGTCGTTATGACAGGTTACTTTCCACCTATGGAGGCCAAGACACACCTGCTTGTGGATTTGGTTTTGGAGACGCTGTTATTGTCGAGGTCAGTAAGTTATTCCATGAATTATGATTTTTAAAGTACGTTTCGAAGAGGAATTTGACCTCTAGCTTGAAATTGAACTTGGTGGACATGGTTTTTGGATAGCGTCTATACAAATGAAGTTGAAACTGTTTTCAAAATCCCAGAACTTGGTTTAAAAGAATGGAAGCTCGAAAATTAGTTGTAAACAAATGGAAAAAGCTTTAGCACAGGGAATTTGGGTACTTCGATAAGAACTTCTAGCTGCACGAAGATATTTAGATGCTTTAATTTTTTTAAATTTATTATTATCATTATTATTATTTTTTATGATGCATATTTCGCCTCTTTAGTAAAATTTCTGATAAGGTGTTCCACTAGGATTAACGGGTTAACTTTAAAATGATGGTTGTATTGGTGATATCATACAGCTTCTGAAAGAGAAGAAATTGCTGCCTGTTCTCCCCCATGTGGTGGATGACGTTGTGATGGCTTTGGAAGATTCATTAAGAGTACCTGCAGCAGGAGTTGCTGCTCGCTTGCGCAGTAAAGGTCGGGTTGTTGAACTTGTCATTGAGAAGGGCAAGAAAATGAAATGGTAAGCTTTTGTAGTTGCCCCACAAGCCATCATAATAAATCTAGTAAAACTGCAAAACAGCGCCTAGTGGTGTTTCATTAAACCAGATCTACGCATATGTCAGGTTTGTTAGTTTTGCCTTCATTATTGTACGGGCAGTTTACAGTCAATGATATGAAAGTACTGTGACATACTCAAATCGTGGTCAACGCCTGAATGGATAGACATTACTATCTTTCCTCATCTAGTGTTGTCTTCGAAAGATCAAATAGGCTGGTTACGATGGTGGCATGGAGCTTATAACTCTGCTTTATCAGTTTGAGAATAATACGGTGGTGTGCCTTTCAGGGTGTTTAAACATTGTGACACGCTGAAAGCTAAGCGTTTGGTGCTTCTTGGTTCAACCGAGTGGGACCAAGGGAAAGTAAATGTGAAGGATTTGGATGCGCGAGAACAGACATTGAAGACAGTGGATGAGCTCATCGAAAGTACATAGGTGCCTTTGAGGTATTCCTTGTTCACCGGCAGAAGTTATGTACGCTATCAAATAGCTAATACACATTCTTTGAGAGGCTCGTCCTTTAGTTTATACCTTCTAAGTATTACAGTATTTGGTCTAGATATCTCACACAAGACTACCATTTTTACATTATCAAACACATGGGAAGTAGTAATTACTGCCCCTTGTGATGATTTTCTGTTCCTGTAGCACACAATGCAGTTGCAGTTCTCAGTAATTCAACGCTTGCGGCACTTTTTGTTTGATAATCAGAGCGGGGCTGGGCTGTAATCCCCTTCAAAAATACATATTGGAGCAACGACAGCGTGTCTCAGTAGTATCTAGAGAAATTTGAGAACATTTCAACCAGTGCATTTTTAGGTGTTCAAGGATTTCTTGCACAATATGACCACTGTAAATCCTGTGGCTATGATTCACAGCTAAGGCCTCGATGTTGCTGAGTTACAAATCTCAAACCAGCCATTTTTGGGTTTTGAAATATTAATTACAATTAATCACATTATAGATAATATAGAGTTAAATGCAGTGAATACAGTTACTAAAATAACCCTCTTTCTGTGACATTCCTCGAATTCTTTTTTAATTTAAGCATTTTAATTTTGGGACTACGGACTAAAAAAAATGCTTCCAGTACATCACACAATTATTCGACAAAAGAAACTTTCTCAATAGAGCAATAATCTTGCAACACAATACCGGTGCAACATTTACTTTATTAGCTGTACAAGAAAATGCTGGTGAGAACACTTTACTGACCTCACAATAATGGATCTAAGATACAAACTTGTGTACGCAGGTATGCTTCACAGTGACAACTCGTGAAAATTTTAAATAATGGCACAGCGAAAACGAATATCACAAACTCTATGATGAAGATTGACAAGATCATACAAAAACATTTTAAGAAATACATGAAACATTTTTTGAACACAATCTCCTTCCTCCTATGTCTGCAACGCGTCGTAAGAGTGCAACCCATCACGGGAGCTCCGAATACATCAACGTGAGCCACCTTTGAGGTGTCTCTCTATGTACATGTCCACCAAAGACCGTATCTGCAATCTCACAACCACCAAAGCACACCGCACAAAATATTTATGACCGCCATATGTACCAATCTCTAAACCGGTGCAACATTCCACAATCCTCCACCCAAAACCGCTAACTGACGACATGAAGAAGGTACCAGAATCTCGCAATATGTGCATTCACCACCCCACGTTTAATTTCAAATTGCACTGTCAACAAGGCTAAGAACTCCATCCAATTTGCTACAGTGATATATCAACAAATCAGTTCTCAAGATAAGGTAACAGCTCTGCCATTTCTGTCAAATCTCCATCTACCTTCGCTTGGTCAATCTTTCAGCACACAACAAAACTCATCGCCGCATCTACAGCTTTCAGTTCTTCCAATCAAACATTTCAGAGAAAAGAACACATTTCATTCATGCTAAACCATCATGCTTCTTATCATTTTAAACCTTACCTTAACTTTCCGTTTCAAGTTCAGAAACTCAGAGACGTCCATGTTGTTGTCTCTTGAAGTGCTCCGGTCCATAACCTGCAAAGTTGGCAACAGTCGGCGAACGTGAAAGTCAAAAAAAATCTTCCTAATAACCCCTTCACATGTAAGATAATACATTCAAAGACGGCGATTCCGACTAGGAGGTGGTTCGGAACTCCGGATTCAAACTCGTCCCACATGTTCCAACACTAAAAACCAGAACATTGCCCACCTTGGCAGTCGACTTTTTCACTATAGCTTTGAAATCATCTTTCTGTAACTTTTTCGTCTTATACAGGGGAGTCAATAGCTGAACCACGTAATCGGAGACCGCCTTCTTAATTACATCTGCGCCTCTCCGGTTGTCTATAAGTTCATTGCTTAGCTGTGAACAAGCCACACCAGGTGACGGTTTGCTGACGTACTCCACCCCTCCTGCTAAACCCTCCGTTCCACAAACAGCTTCCTCTACTGCACTTGATAAGTCGTTTCTTATACAATTGGTAGTGATCACAACATCCACCGAGGACATTCTGACGTCTGCATTTGTTCCAAAGCCATCACCGTGGGCTTCAGGGTGCCCATTTATGTCGCTCGCTGCAACACATGTGACTGGTAGACTAGGAACCAGCCCTTGCCCTTGCTCAATGGGTGTATTCTGATCAGTGCTACCAATGACATCACAGCCATTTGCCTGAACAGTCGATATACAGCCGTTTTCTAGTACCACTCTCTGCTCGACAGCTGCACGGCAATAATCATCCAGGATTAACTCTTAGGCAATCATACTTGCAGATTCAAGAAAACTCTAATTCACCACCAAACCCATATGACTGCTTGAACGAAATACTTGTGAGGTCTTTACTACCAAGATTAACCCCATATACACCATCCGAGAACTACACATTGAATACATAAGTCACTTCGAGAAAGCTGTATTTACAACGTTTGCCATTTAAAATTCAACAAGAAGAGAAACGATCACAGCAGAAGAAGCACAAAAACATCTTGCAGCCACGAGAGGCATGCATACAACCATGAGACTGAGCTTCTCTAGCCTCAGCGTTGCCGTCTATGAAGAAAACAATGCGACTACAATAAATACCTAGCAGAGCGTTGAAGGCTGTAGATATTGGAGGATTGTCGGCTATTCCTAGCCAGCTTCTTGTCCTCCAATCCAAATTATCCTCCTTGTCACGCTTGGAAAATTTGTAAAATGATGGGATCTTCGGCAGTTGTGGAAGAGTATTTCGTTGAGCCTCCACTTGTGCGTACGCCTACAAATATCACAACTCAGTCCAAGCTGATTAGAGTGAGACTTAATACGCCTGCACATGCTTACACATACCTCTCCTCATCGTTTCGAGGAATGTAACAAGATTTCTCATTGTCACTACCTATATCACCAAGCCCGGTATGTTCCACGAAGTACAAGCCACACCAACGTCAACACTATACCTTATCTCTTCTCAGTCGCGATAATCAATTCTTGATGCACAACAATCAAAATATATAAACCACACACCTAAAACTCACCTCTGCAGCTGCAGCTGCTGCAGCCCGTGCCTGCTCTGCAATTTCAATGGCATTGATCTCCAACTTGGACAATCGTCTCTCAGCATTTCCCTCTTCGGAATCTCTCCATATTTCTGAGCTTGGAATACCTTGAAGCCCGGGCTGATCGCTCTTCACCTCCTCACCATTCGATACCTACATGGAAAGAGGATCAAAAACATCTTTCACAACCGGCCGATGTCCAATCGACATGCAGAACAAGAAACTAAAGACGGTACAACGACTTCACGAATTGATTATGACGGTAGTAAACAGTTAACAAATTCCTTTTTTAACACCTTACATAAACGCTAGATGTGCTTCCAAATGCTCATCACTCCGTACTGTGACAGAGCGAGTTGACGGACCAACTTGATGAACCTCAATATGAAGCTTTTCGTGGCGTACAGCATTGGTATGTCCAGACTCCAAAAGAATATGATCCGACTCCAGACGTGTACCTTGCTCTGTCCACCTGAAGAGGAATCACCACTAGGTGAAGCAGATTGGTTGGGAGGCCTACACTTCGAAGCGCTGCAAGGTGCAGGAATCAACTTAGTGCTACCCAGCGCACACTTCTGAGTATCTAGTACTTTCGTCGTCGGACGTGCGGTACATGCACTCGGTGAGCTTCCAGCAGACTTCCTGATTGATTTTATCATCCCTAGTGCTTTCTCTCGTCTGAAAACTTCCATCCAAAGTTTCACAAGTTGACCAGCAACGGTTCGAATATCACGACTAGTATGCATCCACAACTTCTCCTTCACGGTTTTTCCGACACCTGAACCAAGCAAACCGTCAGAAATTCATCTTCAATAACATGTCATCCTTCATCCACAAAATCCCAAGCGTGAGACATCCTACGCCAAATTAACAACGAGAGCAAATAGGCTGCGGTAAGATGATCAAGAGTCATGACAGTACCCGACTGACGAATAGAAGATAAATCGGTAGCCACCACAAGAAGCAGTCGAACGCAATGCCGAAGAAGCTGGATCCCATCCTTGCCCATCGAGTCCTACAGAGACCCACACATCCCACCAGCGCAATATCAGAACCGCAATCAAACGTGTGGCCTCTGCAAATCAAGCCCAATGATCCAGGTGACCACACAACACATTCAACCGCAGTCCCTGTTATCATAGTCCACGAAACAAAATTGCCTGAAACGCATAGCTTACACATGTTGCCAACTGTGCCAACACGCACACATCAGATACATCGTGCTGCATTATGTCTCAATTCATTCCACCCCTCACAGTGGCGAGTACACATAAGGTGGGTACCACAAAGAATGTAGTAATCACCTTTGACCAAGCGGGCTCATAGAAGAGAATACACGGCAGACATATCTGATTGGTAACGTCCGAAATAGTAAGATCGTACCATGATCCACGTATTCAAAATCTCCAGCCCAGATTTCGTCCCAGCGAAAGCCTTCAGAGGAAAAACTGGCAGTTGCAACATCTCTTTGATAAGAAAAAGCCGTCCTGCTGTCGTCTTCGCGTTACCGAACATGTCATTCAAAAGGTCTGCACGGCTCAGAGGTCCCCCTTCTCCGTTCATCGCACCTGTCTCTGCCCTCAATACGTTCGACAGCTCCGCCGCTGCCAATCGTTTCATCATGTCTCTCACCTGCACGTAAGCGGCACACATTCAAACATCCCAATGCCTGAATTATTCGTCGTGTCCTCATTCCTCCACACAGGCCGTCCTCTCACTTAAAAAATCCAACCAGATCCGCTCCACAAAAAGAACACCCACCTCATTCCTCTCGCTTTCTGATTGACGCTGCGCAGCCGCCAGTGCTTCCGCCTCTGCCATGGTATCCCCACGGTTCTCCATAATATCCATGACCCTTATCGCCTCCCTCAAGCCACTCATCATCGCACCCCCCACCGTGTCCGGGTGCTCCTTGCACGTTGCTTCCCCTGCGAAGTACACGCAGTTGTCCACCGGCCGCGCCAGAATGTCGTAATCCTCGCCTGACGCCCCCACTGCTACATACGAATAAGCTCCCCGACTGTAAGGATCTTTTCCCCACTTCGTCACTGTGGAGGCCACTGGCTCCGGTACCGCCTCCTCTCCGAATAACCTCCTCAAAATCTTAACAGCGTGATCCACCAGTTCCCCACTCTCCTCTTCCTCCCCCTCCTTTGCCGCTATGCCCACCACCAGTGCCACCAGGATCGGATACCCACTCGTCCTCTTCAGGTTCCAGAACATGAAGCACCTCCCGCGTGCCAAGCTGCACCCCGCCGTCGCCCCAAAATAATCCACATTCTCGTCCCAAAAAGCCAACGGGAACTCCAACACCACCTTGTTCAGCACCCCGAATCCCAGCCGCTTTATCGACGCCGTCTTCCACTCCGGAAGCTCAGGGCTGAAACGGATCGTCCCAGCTTTCAAACACCCCAGCGGTACCGTAACAAGCACCGCGTCGCCCAAAAACTCCTCTCCATCTTCCGTCATCACCCTCACTTCCCGCTTCACCTCGCCTCGCGACTTCACTTCGCTGCAGCTGTGACTGATCTCTGAGACCACCCTTCCAAACCGGATGTCCAAACCTTCGCTCAATGCCTCCACAGCCTGACTGTACCCTCCTTTGATCATGCAGTGAGGCCCCCCGAATCCCCCATACACGTCATCTTGGTTCCAGTAAGGCAACGACACCACTTGCAGCTCCGCGGCACATCCATACTCCAGATTCGCGAAATGCCAGTCCATGATTCGCCGCTCCAACTGATTCAAATCCCCTTTCAAGGTCCTCACCTGCTCCGCGCCCATAGTCCCTCCGTTCATCAACTCCAACCTCGTACCTACCTTCTCCTCATTAGCAGACTCTGAGATTGCTAGGTTCTCCGACGCATCGCTCACCGTCAGCGTCTCACCAATCACATCGCTCGTCGTCACCGTTACCACCCTTTCCAACTCTTCCGCCGATGGCTTTACCAGTGACAAACTTTGGGTTTCCATTCTGCTCTGCTCAGACCCTTCCCCCGCCATCGACATGTCGTCACGTACGTCACCATTGCGTCCACGTCGTCTTTTTTTCAGACATTGTTCCAGGCCCTCTGCCAGGCACAGCCGCATCGCGTCACCCCCATTCTGTGCAACCATCAGCACCGTGTCGTCCAGTAAACTATTGTACTCCGCCTCCAACGCGGCGTCCAAGTCCGCAGGGACCTTTTCTCCACTCACGGAATCATACAACGGGCAGTCCCCACGCAACGTCGTCAGCTCCAAATCCAGCTGCTTGCACAAAAGAGCAGAAGGATCGGCCCTTCGTTCAGTCGCCACATCTGCCTCTACACCTGCCAAAGTCCAACGCCTTTTCACCATAAGTTGCAACACAACCGCCAGCATATCCAAATCTACAGGCCAGACCACAACGATCCACCATCATAAAACAAAGCCCTCTACTCACCTGTAATGATGCTCGCCCCCAAATCCACGGGCGCAGAAAACGTTTTCTTGTCCGTGTACACACGCCCGCCCACGCGCTCCCGAGCCTCCACAATCGTCACTTGGTATTTCATCCGTTGCAAATGTCGAGCCGCTGACAGTCCCGCAGGTCCCGCACCCACCACGATCACTCGTTTCGTACCCTCCTGCTTAAATTTCAAGCCCCTCTCTCTCTCCACCTGAGCCGCTGCCCTCATTGCCACCAGCCCTTCCACAAGTACATCGCACTTGTGTAGCTCGCGCAACACCTGCGCGCTCTTGAATTCGTCCAGCTCATCTTTTGATGCAACCAAGTCGCACCCTTCTGCTTCCACGGATTCTGATCCCGCGTCTTCGAACTTCCTCGTATTCGTCCCATGCCGTCTACGAACGAACACTTGGTCCAAAGTGGCCATGTCGTCTATCTCATTGTCCACCTCTCCGTTCAGGTCCTCGCACTTCTCTTGGGGCTCCGCTTTGCACAACGTAATCTGGGTGAATGAACTCAGCGGCTTGATTTCGTCCTTGTCGACTTGCTCTAATACCGAAGTAGACTCTACTGCATCCGCATTCAGACCCACCTCGATGTCCATGGGTATGCATTCCCCATCTGCAGCCCCTCTATTCAGCGGCTGGACCGAACTGTTTCTGTTTTCTGTAATCCTGGTCGTAGATTCGTATCCATCCTGACAAGAATCCACTCGTCCATTCGGAACATCACAATGAATTTCCTCCTTCATCGTCCCTGTGCTTGCGTTCCCTCGAATTTGATCTGCCAAATGCACTAAATCGTAAATATCTCTATACACTTGGAAATAGGCAAAATACAACCGTCTCTGCATCTACACGAACCTAACCACAATCCACGTGTTCTAGCCACTGTGAAAGGAACAGTACAGCAACACAACCTGCATGCCCCTGTTAGCTACCTTCTTCACCACTACCTAAGAAAGGAGTCGTGGAGCACTCACCAAGAATCAACGCCACTTCTTCAGCTAAGTCCAATTCTGCCCCCTCAAATACTGATTCAGCACTCTCACTTCCTCTTAAGTTGCCATTACCTTGGTTGGCATGAACACCTCCATACTTCTGCCGCTTATTGGCTACACCGAAGTTAATGTAACCCTGTCACACATACCCACAACAAAGATCCTCGTCAAATAAAATAAAATAAAATAAAAACAGGATTGCCAACGTGGTTCACATCCTCCAATCGAGCTACTCCAACAAACGTCCGGTAGCAATCTAGACTGTCTTTGGAACATGATGAGGTCATGCTTCTTCTTTGCGCACCACGTTTACGAACCCTAGTCTGATTATTACAACTATGAAACGAACAAAAAGCAAGCTGAGTTCATTACAGGCCCAGCTTGCGCAACCGCACCGCTGCACCACTGCCTCGTACTACAATAATTCCTCATTGCAGTTAGCTGAATCCTACCAGATTCCTGTATAAACATTACGCTTACATGGTAGTCCAGAAATCTGTGTATCTCACGAATGAGACCAGCTCGAGCTGGCTCTCCCACTAATGGCTCCTCCGAGATGCCGCAGTCCGTCACCATCAACAAGTGTTGCACGTCTTTCTCCCACATCCCCAGCACTAGGTTCCTGTCAGACACAGCCATTATCAAACCTTCAGAGCAGGACAGCTACGTATCCTATAGAAGATCACTTACTGGCTCCACTTCTCTATATCACACAACTCCGACTCATATACACCTCTAAACCTGACCAAGCTCCCCTAGCCTCATCAAAACTGTAAAACGGAGCAACGCCGACAAAGCTCAGGCTTCTCCACTAAACACGACTAGCAACCAGACCTGCACTCTAGATACTCCTGAAGGCCACCGCGTCGTTTCAAAGCATCCTTGAAGCAGACTCTCTCTGCTCCACTCAGAGTCCGGGCTCGCAGACCTGCTGCCACAGCTGCGGCCTCCCCGGAAAAAATATGACCGGGCGAAGCAAACGCCGAGCCACCCTTGCCACGCCCTCTGCTCAGCTTATCGTTTCCAGGGTGTGAGTTACAATCGAACGGCACCTCTGCTACTCCAATAATCACATCCCACTCCATATCGCCCTCGTAAGCCATATCATCGTGCCTGACAAATCAGCATTTTTAGGAGGGTTTGTGAATGACAGAAACAAATAGCTATTTCACATACACCACCCCTGCAAAACAGGCTATGAGACTTAACTTCCAAAAGACATGAAACAAGTAAGGGAGCCACAAGGATCCCTTAGACGCTGTCCAATCCTTTTCAATTTACGCGGCTATGATAAGCTCCTTCGGCTCTCTGAGAAACCGTCTGAGGTGGCTACCACAATTGGACACATGGAAGATGACACAACTAGAGAAGATGCAGCATACAGGACCAGGGCATCAGCAACAACTCCCTGATAAAGACTACCACAAGAAGTAAAAAAAGAAAAGAAAAGAAAAGAATTGCCTGCGCTTCTTCGATTGCCGAGGAGCCCTACAGGACTCCATCCTTCCTTTCTTAGTGCTCCTCTGAAACCCACTGTGCAAACGATTTTTCTGTGGGCCGCCCTTTACAGCTCTGTCACCTTGTCTTAGTTTTTTATCGACCTCGTAAACCCAGTCTGTTCTGGACAGACTAGAAGAAGATTTCATTTTCTCTGCCCCTAATGGATCCATCGAAGAATGGAGAACACCAAGAAGGGAAGGACTTCGCTCTTCCGTCGGCGTCCTTCCAACAATCGCTCTGAGAACAAGCTTTTTCACATTTCCCTTCAACATCATGCACAATGGTTGATTGTCATCCAAAGAATCCTCCGGCTCTGCACCCAGATCCTTGGCGTCTTCTCCGATTTCCTCCGAAACCGCCCCGTTATCCAATCTGATGATTTCTTGCGAGGTCTCTGTTAAATCTGCTGCTATCGCTATTGACCTCTTCCCCATACCCATGGTGGCATCGATGCAGTCCTGTGTAACTTCGTCACCGGCGACAAGCTCATCGGCTAGGAACATCCCTCCTACTGAACCTTCGTCAAGTTTCTCCGACGATTCTACAAGGACGGGGATTTTATCTAGAACCTCGGATGAGGAAATAAACGATTCATGCTTGTCCCCTATCTTGGGACCCGAAAGCTTAGCGAGAGAAACGTGATATGCGTCCAATACGGACGAGGGGACAGGAGACAAGAAGATACCTGGGGCCATCTGTGCAGACACAATTGTATCTGATCTATCCCCAGAATCATGCACCTCCATCGATTGGTAAGAGCGCAGAAATTACACAACACGCCAATCCATACCTGCCACCAGCACGCCCAAGTCATAGACTTGCATGCGCCACGAGATTTCTTACTGGGATACGCCCTCCGTATGCTACTTCAGCTTCCTTCAGGGTCCATTTGCTCACTCCATCATTCTCCACGTCCTCCAAAATCCACTCTTCCAAATGCATCGCAAATTTCTGTCATGGAGCCAAAGCGTTCACCCCCTGCTCCACTCAGTACCACTACTTCACATTTTCATCCACCACCCCACTCATGATTTCCAAGAATACTGGATGCAATCGATAAAGAATCCAAGTATATGCTCCCATACGATGCAGTGGAAAACCTAACCCTGGCCATAGCTGTTACGATTCAAGGTTTATCGAAACGTGTGTAGAAGACCATGGTGCTCACCATAGCCTCGCTTTCAAAAGAAACAATTCCGACAATTTCACAACAAATTGCACCTCCCTGGGATAGTGAAAGAGGGACAAATTTTTAGGCAAGTTGCAAGTAAGTGGTACAAATCAAAGCACAAACCAGCAGTTGAACAATTTTGAACAAGGAATTTAACTGACACATCCTTCGATTATGACATGGTCAGAAACACTAATCCGACGACATCGCGATAACCAATTTATCAGCTCTCGACAAAGGACACACACATTTGCGCAGAAAGAGATTCAAGACAAAAACTATCTATTTCAACCTCGGAACATCCTCATCTCCTTTGCGAATGATCTATACGGACTAAAAGCGATGCATTTCACAATCATCCATCCTTTCGCTGCCAGGTGGTAGACGAACACGTTCATACGGAGGATGACACAATGAGGTCGAAAAAGATGAGACTCTCACCGAAATTTGTTCGAAATAGCGCGTTTTGGGGGTCGGAAGAAGGCTTGAGCGTTGTAGCAGCTACTGCAGAGCAACCAAATGCGCGCAGAACAAAATTAACGTGGTTCTGACATTAATAAAAGTGCCCAGCTGAGACAGCAGAAACTATGGCGCTGTATCACCAGCCCTAGGTTTTCCGCTTCGATGGCACAGTGGATGGATGAGAACTGGGTCATTGTGATGGATGAATCACGACCATAGGATAGTGTTCGCTTATATTGAGTGCTGGATTGTCAGTATCGCCGTCAAAGTTGGTAGGGCTTCTGGATTTCATGCGGATGTAGATTAGGCAAGCCTTCTGCGTCGTAGCTGTTGGTTTCAACGTCAGGTTCGGCTGCTCAAACTGTCCAAGGCAACGGAGGTGTGTATCTGAACAATTCTTCATCTGCATCTTACAAAGTCTTAAAAAATAAGTTTTACATTCCACTGAGGTTATGTCAGACATATCTACTGCTATGACATCTTACAGTAACAACCTGTTACTTTCATATCACAGCAAGAGCTAGTTAAAAATTGAAGTGCCTGTTCAAAAGAATGTATTGGAAGGAAGAACGAACATGCATACCCAAGAAACTTCATCGTCCCTTAAAGCAAAATTCGATACTCCAAACAATTTGAGCTGTGCAAGGCAGTCGTCGATATCGAAGTTCCAGATTACACAGAGAAAAGGTGCATCGAAACTGGAAATCGCCTGGATGGATAGTCTGAACCTTCTAACTCCTCGGCAGATAGAGAGATGGCAACTGAATTTTGCAGCACAGTGGGCTCGTAGCAATGCGGCATTTCTTCCATATGTGTGCCCCAACTCCTGAAAACTCGTCACCTAGCTACTTGCTCATGAGTCTTGTATTGAAGAAGAAAACCTTGTAGGGAATCTCTATCATACTACTTAATCCCCATGTTACCTGTGACTACAACTGCTGAGAAAAGTTGACACAAAATATGCAGTGAGCTTTCACTCACAAAACAGGCACGTGAGCTCATCTACAATTATCATCTGCCAGTCCCCAATCACTAGACCAAACGCCCAAATCACTTCGCCTTCACAACTCTTCAGGTGAGAAGGATAGAACACGTGGTGGTGTACCATGTCACGCAGCACCAAAAGCCGGTCATTACGTTCAAGATTAGCACAGCGTACATAAGCAGGTGTGTCCATCTCTACCCATTTGCCTTCTTGTGAATCGAGAGCTTGAACCTTTTCTGAAGACAGAGGGTGGACCTTGCAGTGACTAAAATCCCTTTCAGGGTTGAACTGGTCACCACTGTGTACATCTCGTACATCCTTCCAGCAATTCAACTTAGAGTCGTCCTCCTTTCTCAAATGGTCGAGAACGCCCATCCAGAGCCTGCGAACAACTAAATCTTCACAGATCGCATAAAACTTGCAGCTCATGAAGCCAGGCTCCGTATCAGCAACCATAATTACGATGGGAACATGAAACATTGCCTCGGTATGAACTTGCATGCTTTTGTAATTAGGTTACAGACATAAAAACTCAGGTTACTTCCTTGCTGCTGTTTGAATAATAGCAAAAGTTTATTATCCCCCAGTTTTAGCAAGAGGCAAACTACCTTCAGGTACGCAACACCCAAAATGAGTACTCAAGCATGACTGTTCTGTTGATAACAGGGCCAAAATTCTGTCCCTTATATCTGATTTCATGCGTCAAATTAAGAGGTTGGTCTCCAAAGGACTTAACACAGGTCTCGCGTGCAGCATTGTTGAAATGCATGTGAAAAACAGCCTTGTGAAATTCATGAAGGAGAAGGATCTTCTGCATGCAAATCGGAAATATGTACAACTTGCCAAATGAAGATTCGTCATAACTTTGTCCACCACTTCTTTAGAAAGAGATCGCCAGAGGATTTCACCAACGCCTGAGCTGCTCTCTTAATTTCCAAAAATTCATATTCTTCTTCAAAACTACTTGGCAACCCCCGTTTCCCTCAAGGTTTCCTATAACTCCGATTTGCCATTAAGAGCTCAAAGATATCAAACTATCTTGAAAATGAAATCTATTCGTCTCGTTGACGATCGTAAGATCGCAGTTTCTTCACACTAAACCCTCGGCAGCCCTTAAATTTCGAATCTTCCTTCAATGAACAAAGTCTTCAACTGGCATCTGAAAACAAGTATAATTCAATCTATAAAAAGAAGTAGCGGCACATTGACTCTCCATTAGGAGCTGGATGACCGATTCTGATATTGGAATACGACTCAAGAATCTGACTGGTCACAGCACTTTAATTTTCGTCAAAGGCTGCCGCTCTAACACTTGATCCAACCTGTGTACCGCTCGCCAATAACCGGATCTGGGTTTCCTCGATCCATTACTCTGCCCACTGCTGTTTATTCCTAAGGTTGATACTGTTTAGAGAAGGAAAAGAGCTTCTACAACGAAGAATGTCATGAAGCCAATTCAAATGCATACATGACAATCAGGGCCTTTCTGCAGAACATGACGCACAACTACATAAACTCCCATCTAAGTGCTACCATCCTTCAGCAAACAAATATTTCCCCAATTGATGAATACTACACAATTAAAGCGGTCGACGCGATTGACCAAGTTTGACAACCCTGGCTCTGTGTCGAACTGTGATTAACCCTATGGCTTTCAATATTGTCACAGCATGTGAAATGTCCTCCACAATTCAAAGCACCTCATTAATCGTGCACTTCGTTTAATACAACGAAGGCATCAGATTACATAAAAAGTGCAGAAGTAACTCCGTAGGGGCGGAACAGTGCACCTACAACATGAAACATGATTTCATCGAAAAGGACATTATAATCTGTGGAAAAGTGTAAATGACAGCCATCCACTCGTTAAGAACGTAAACTGCTCGATAATCCCTCAGCTCGGTCCCGTACACCGTGCTCAGAAACTAGAGGAATAGCTCAGCTAGATCATGTACTGAGTAGAGGATACAACTTAATTTCAGGTCAGTCCCAAAATAACGTGAAATCGGTGCAAAGAAACAAATGTAACATGCTTTGGAACATGTATATCACATCTAACAACCGACCAAGATCAACATACATTCACTTCGAAGACATCTAAGTGGATAATATCCCCAATGTCCAACTAAATTTACCGCAGATGCTACTGTACACTGCTTACTACACACCAGAAAACCACTGTATCCCGACCAAATTCGTCCACCAGCCCACATATCCACGTCCACAACCTCCACAAACGATGCCACAATGTCTCCAAATTCAACACAAACTTGCTGGTCTCTCTATATTTACATTGATACCTCACAACTCCCCCCCCCCCCCCCCCCCCCCTCACAACAATCGCATTCGTCAAGCCTTGATTTCGCCAGGAAAACTTCGACATCATGCGACAATTTCACACCCAAACAAGCACAAAGAGAGGGAAAATTCAGCGTAAGAAAACGGCTGGAGCGACGCAAAAAAACGAAGAGGAGAAAGGCGGAGAAGCGATTCAATTGCGAGCAACCCCATCCCCTCGAATCGCTAGAGGAATAGCTCCACTGCAGTAGAGTTGATTGACGGGCAATCGTCACTCCAAACCCCCTTCCTTGCGAGGGCTTCTTAACATCCGCCTCATATCCACTTGCAAAGAGACAAAACAACCTCTCAGCTCAGGTTCTCAATCTGGCTCCACGGCTCTTAACATAATCCTCGGGCTGTGATTCCCCCACAATCGTTCACACACCGTGGTCCTATTGCCGTGGTTCCCTGCGAGGAAAGCACCTTGCAAAGATTTGTTTTAGCGATGGGGGGAATGTGGCGCTTGCGAGTTTGAGTTGTGGATACGAAGTGATCAATCGATTTCGGTTTTTTTTTAATTGAATGCGGCTCATACCTTTGGAGCACAAGAGTAGGAATCGAAAGGATTTGGTTGCACTGATGTCGATCGATCACCGCAGTGATGTTTGATATAAGAGTTTATGTTTGATGTAAGGGTTTTTGTTCAGGTGAGTAGCACGAGGAAACTGATATGTTAAGCGCAGGGTTGAGGGCTGCGAGAAACTGACGCGTGAGAAATGTCGGGACTGTTTCATTTTAAGTACTGTTGTCATTGTCTCTGAAGGCGTATTGAATCAAGCAGCGCCTTAGCATTTCCGTTGCAGGTCAGTCTCTTAGGATTTCCCGTTCGAGGGGATTGTCGACGTGGAGACCTGACAATCACTGCGCATTCCTGATCTAGGGCACGAAAGACGTCGTGTGATCGACAGCTCTTTTTAAGAAAAGGCTAGTAAGTAACAGAAATTGTTTTAGGGTCATACCAAATTTAAAGAACTTGTTCCTTACTGCGTTCGTTATGTATTAAATGGATATTGAACGTCAGAAATTTTGATGAAAAACTTCCAGCTGTAATGAGGTTGCTTCTTTGTTATGTCTTGATATCAACACAGTGTTCATTGTCGATGTTGTGAGATTGACCTCAAAATTCTTACTTAATACTTGTTTTTAAATTACAATGCATTTCTGTGAAACATGAAACGTGTGTTACTTGTGTTAAGTGATTCTTTATCACAAGAATATTTTTACTGAAAAATCTTTTGTGATTCCGTTCCTGTGACTTTGTTGTAGTTTATTATTACTTGTGAGATACATGAACAAGATTGTAAAGGAATCTTCGTGTCGATAGAACAACCATAGAATATTGGAATATGGTGCTTGCATGTCCTTCTAGGCTCTCCGTGCTCACAGCATTTCCTTTTTGCAATGTAGGTTATCACTTGCGTGATAAATGCTCCTATAATACGTGTTCAGAATTTAGTTGTGCTTCTGATTTACCTCATTGAGGCTAAGGTCAGTGAGGCATGCCGTGCCCTTGGAAAATTTGAAAGACCGCCTTGTTCTGTTGGAATCTTACCTTGAATGGATAGGGTCAAGTTTATCTTCTGAACTTCTGCAGCAGAAAGTGTTTCTTTTGAATCAAGATCACATGTAGTGTTTTAAAAACTATTATGTACTGCAACACTCGAAATAGCAGTACGTGCCCTGGTGTTAAGCAATGGTCGTCCCAAATGGAAGGCAGGAGCTTTTTTAATTGCAACTTGTTGAGTGGAGTACGATTGAAGGGAAATCAATTTTTAAACTAAAATTGAACAGGGTCCACTGAGATAAAGAGATTTGTGTTGAAAGATCACGTTTTATTTAATTTTTCTAGTGTTTGGTCCTAGCAGATAATTACAATTCTACGTGAAGTAATCTCAGCATTTTCATTTTAAAATTAGTTACAGCTTTGTTCTAAAGGACTCAGGGTGGGTGAAGAATGTGCTCACTTAGCACGGAGAGCCGTGAAAAATTGGGTAGTGTTGTGTTTGATCTCACAGGGAACCAGCTCAAGTACATACTAAGCACAGCACCTACATGGGATACGTGTGAACTTAGCTCTCTCTTCGTCCCTCTGATTCACAGAGGGCTCTATACGGATCATGTGCTCTATCTTCTCTTTCAATGTTACCATTGACATTTCTAATCTGGTGTGATGTCCCTCAGACTAAGCAATGTGGTTCGTACTTGCAGCTAGGTTTGGATGTAAGACTAGGTTTGAATTGTGAAGCTTTTGCATAACCAATTTGCAACGGTAGTTGTTTTAGATGCCTTCGCCTCGAGACATTTTTAAACACGAGCAGCATTTTAAAGAGTGGTTCAATAAGGACCACAGTTAAGTTTCTTCCTGCCCCCTCCCAGTGATTTGAGTTAGGCACTGCTTGACTCAAAGAGCCCCGGGGCTCTACTTCAGGTTCAAGAGAGATGTTTTACTCGGAACGTTTGTCTCATCCCTTCCATCTTTTCAGATATATCTTGCATCACGTTCAGTCATCTCTTTATGAGTTTCTACCCTCCTGACCTCAAGGTTTATGAGCTTGAATATGGTGACAACGTCGGTTAGGAAGTTCCCAGGTTTCAAGGGTCGACGCTGCGACACTCAAACTTCATCGTGTTCCAGTCAGTCAGTTGTATTCAATTGAACATGTCATATGAACAGGGCTGGATGGGTAACACATTTAGATAATTCGGTGCTCTTGGTCTAGTTCGTGATCCCGTCAGAAGTCTTCACTCTAGGTAAGAAATATTTTATTCAGGATTATTTATTAGAGAATGAATCCAACACGATTGTTTGGTGAATTTGTTCAAATATTTATTCTCGTATTCAATCAACCAACAAAATTTAATGCCCTTTGCAGGAGAGGCTCCATTGTAATGTATTCCTGTCATTTTACCCTGAACAATTGGAGTCACTGTGAGAAACATTCGACTTTATTAATTGTTCCATTACTTGCCAGTATTAACAGTGAATTTGACTAATTGGTCTTCCTAAATACTTTTGAAGGTTATCTGCTTCCTCTGAGAGGTCACTGCGAAGGCAAAATCTTACGCCAAACTCCATTTGAATGACCTAGATAATATCCTCAACTTACAGCAATTTTAACTTGTTCAGGTTAAATCTTTGCAGGATCATGGGAATTTTCAGCAATGGTAGTTCTTCGTGACCATCGGGATGGAAACGTCAAATTGCTTTGAAAGAAACGATGCAGGATTCCTCAATGCAAACTACAGTAAGGTAAGAGACCCAGATTCCATTTCCACCAACTGGATCTCCAAAACCTCATTACAAAAGACTTGGCCAAGTTCTTTGTGCACAATTACGCACCAAATGCAATCGGTCTAATCCCCTGCACCACCACCGCCACTACCGCCAAAACAAATCTGGAGGGGTCCAAGTACAGTGTAGGAGCATCTTTAAGTACTGTGCAGAACAAGTCCTGAGTTATACTGGGGCAGTTCACAGGAGCTTTTGGACTTTGGAAGACGCTGAAGTTTTTGTAGGTCGTCGAGGTTAGGCCTTCCTACCTTCTGAGTTGTGTCCCTCTCTAAAACTCAGATGGGTGCTGTTAGGTCTTTCTTCTGTAGATTCTAGTTTTCTGTAGGCAGTTTTGCAAGACCAGCTTGGACTCTGTTTCTAATAAATTGATGTGGTGGAAGGGATTTAGTAAACAGATCGGCTTGTTGAAAGCATGTCGGGATGTAGCTCACCTCCACACTTCTTCAGATTTTTCCCGAATGTAGTGATGGTCGAGCTCGATGTGCTTCGTCCTTTGATGCATGACTGGGTAACTAGTTTGATACTGCTCAAGTTATCATAGAGTAGTGGTGTCGGTCTTGGAGTCTGCACTTGGAGTTCCTGTAACAGACGACAAAAATATGTGATTTTTCTTTCTGCCTCCGACAGAATCCAATATTCTGCTTCGGTTGACGACAGTCCTAATGTGGACTGAATTTTGCTTGTCCAGGCTATGGGTGAAGACCTAGTTTGTATAGAATCCCTGAAGTTGATTTCCTTTTCTATTTCCCCCGCCCAGTCTGCATCTGTGAATACTAGGAGGTTGTTATCATCTGCTGTTGGGTAAAGTATTCCATAGTTCATAGTCCCTTTCAGATATCTCAGATTTTTTTTGTGGCTGCGATTAGGTGATCCTGTTGTGGATTACCCATGTATCTCGAGACACAGCTGATGGCGTATTTTATATCCCAGCGACTTATGGTTGCATAGAGCAGTCCCCCAATTAAGCTCCTGTACATATGTGGATCAACTGCTGGAGTGCCAGTCTCCTTTCGAAGCTTGCCTTTCGGGTTCATAGGAACTGGTAGGGTGTTGCAGGGCGTCATCCCGAATTTGTCCAACAGTTTTTGTATATATTTCCTTTGGTGAAAGTAAACCCACAGTTGTCGTAAATCAGGTGACTCGAATATTTTATGTGTCATCTCCCGTTATGATCATCTACGTAGAGTACTACCACATGTACTGTCACTTTTGATAGAGAAATATAGATTTGGGTCTTCTTTGCTTTTAGTTAGTCCCTGTGATTGAAGGTACCCATCAATCTTGCTGTACCAGGCTTTGGGGGCCTGCCGCAACCCATATAATGCTTTTTCAAGTTTACATACCCTTGCTCTTTTCATTCTAGAATCCTGGAGGTACTGTCATGTAGACTTCTTCATTGATTTTTCTGTTTAGAAAAGCAGTTTTGACATCTAGGTGCTGCAGTTTCCACTGTTTTCTTGCAGCTAATGCGATTATGCTTCTTATGGTTGACTATCTAACGACAAGTGCGAATGTTTCTACAAAATTGATCCCTTCTTCTTGTTCGAATCTGCGAGCTACAAGCCTTGCCTTTAGTTCCTCGACCTGTCCACTTGATCCCACTTTTGACTTAAAAATCGGTGTCTTTCCGACATGTCAACTAAGTGCCAGGTCTAATTTCGAGTTATTGAGTCCATCTCTTGGTCTATCGCTATTTCCCATCCTTTGTGTTGAATTGCCTGATCAAAGGTTTCGGGTTCAAATTCTGCGGTTTCTACTGTCAGTAGGTAATTGTCTCTGAACCTGCTGTTTGGCCTCCTTTCTTGTGTTGGGTATCTTCGTTCCCTCTGTTGGTTTGATGTATGTTCCGGAGTCAGCATGCAAGTGTTGAGGACGTTTTTGATGTGAGAGGCTGTCACCATCATCGTCATTGTAACCTGTGAATTGATCAGTGGAGCTAGAGAGTGGAGGTGCATTGTCCGATGAGCATTGAGTGGCAGGAAGTTCTATTTGCTCATCATTTTTGGTTTCTCTAGGTTCCTAATTTGGGAATAGGGCCAGTTCTTCTAATTTTCCGTCTTGAGGATTGATCTTGACATAGCCTATTTGGCTTTCGTCGATGACTACATCACGGCTAATGTACAGTTTGCGTTTTACAGGATCAAAAACTCTATATGCTTTTGAATGCTCATCGTAGCCTACGAAGAGACACCGCAGTGTTTTGCTATCCAGTTTTGATCTGCTTTCTCGTGGTATGTGTAGGTATGCTATGACTCCAAAGATTTTTAGGTTGTCTACCCCGGGCTTTGTTTTAGTGAATCTTTGTTCAGGTGTAATGCCATGGTTAGCTCTTGTAGGACTAATGTTTACAAGATGGTTGGCTGTATTTATAACTTCCGTCTAGAGAAACCTAGGCAGTTTACAAGCAGCCGACATTGATCTAGCTCTCTCAACCAAGGTTCTATTTTATCTTTCACTCGCTCCATTTTGCTGAGGTGTCCTAGCTATTGTTATTTGCCTTGCTATTCCATGGTTTGTCAAGAAGTTGCTGAATTCATGAGATAGGTATTCCCCTCTCCTGTCTGCGTAACATTAGTATTTTCTTGCCTGTTCCGGATTCTACCCTTGATTTAAATTCTCTAAATTTCCCGAATGTTTCACTTTCATTCTTCATGAAGTAAACAAAGCTTTTCCTGGAGAAGTCGTCTGTAAAGACAACAATGTATCTTGATCCAACTAATGAGGGAGTTCGAATAGGTCCAACAAGGTTAGAGTGAATGAGTTGTAATACATGTGTGCTCATGTGTGGTGATGTTTTTGGGAAGCGCCCTCTGTGTTGACGTCCAGCTAGGTAGTCTCCACAGATCTTCTTCGTATATCCAAGTATGGGTAGGCCAATGACTCTTGCTGCTCTCGAAAGGTGCTGAAGTCTTGCGTAATGAAGATGTCCATATCTGTTGTGTCAGAGATGTATGTCACCGTTGAATGATCTGTCAGCTTCTAGTGATTTGTTTGTAAACCTGTAGAGACCATTTGATAAATCCCGTTTTCCTATGGCTAATATTGTCTGTTCTTTGTGATTGTTCAGAATGATGCATTGTGAGTCGGTGAAGACTATGATATGTCCTTGTTCGGTTAGTGAACCTACTAATAAGAGGCTACATTTCAAGGTCGGCACATATAAAATGTTTCCCAATTTTATTTCACCTCAGGCTGTTTTCACAGTGGAAGAACCCACGGCTTCAACTTGGTGAGCACCACCGTCGGTTGTTTTTAAAGTGTGACCAGATGGGTTGCCTTCTATCCATTGCAATTTTCCTCTCTCTCCTGTGACATGATTACTAGCTCCAGAGTCCATGTACCAATGTTGTTTTTGGTATTCAGTGAGGTTTGCATCTGAAGACCACTCTACTGCTCCTGCATAATTTCCTTCGTTGTAGTTTGGATCTGAATAATACTTTCTGTGCAAGCAGTTTTTTGCAATGTGGCATGGCTTTCCACATGTATAGCATATTATAGTTCTGGAGTTTCTAACCAGTCTTGTTTCGTTACGGTACGTTGGCAGAGGGTTGCCTTGATAATGTCCAAGTGTGTTTGCTCAGTTGTGAATTTCCGTTGTATTGTGTTTGTTGAGGCAGGGATCCACAATGATGGTTGCCGTTGCTGAATGGTGCAGTTCCTCCTCGGCCGTAGCTGCGTCCTCTTCGTCCTCCTCCTTGGAAGTAGCCTCCTTGTCTTGGATAGAAT
Organism: Physcomitrium patens; assembly: GCF_059467195.1. Lineage (NCBI taxonomy): Eukaryota > Viridiplantae > Streptophyta > Bryopsida > Funariales > Funariaceae > Physcomitrium > Physcomitrium patens. The sequence goes on from NC_143410.1 coordinate 5,032,645, forward strand.
GATCTCTGAAACTGTATTGATAGTGCCTTGTCCTGTTCGAGCTTTTGCTCTCGTACTGTCATTCGGTGTGTCTCTGTTAATATTTTATCCATGATTTCTTCGAAGGATGGGTTTGTCATGTACATAACCCCTTAGATTACCATCTCATAGCTCCTCGGCAGTCCATTGAGAACAATGTTGTTTAGTGTCTTGTCCTCAACTTTTTCCCCGAACGCCCTTAGTTGGTTTCTGATGTCCATCGCTTCAGACAGATAAGTATTGACTTCCTCTCCTTCCTCCATCGTCATGTTGTGTAGTTTGCTCATGAGTAGCATGATTTGCTGCTGATTGCCTGCTCCGAACATGTTCTTCAACATTGCCCATGAGTCTGCAGGGTCATCGTAAGAGGAGACGGATCCGATTAGACTGTCGGCTACTGACATAATAATCCCGGTCTGAGCCCTCTGTTTTGCCTCTATCATTTTTATTTCTGTGACATACGACGTATTAGTCATGACTGCAGGCTAGGCGCAGGGTGTTCGCTTTACTTCCACTAGTGGCCACAGGTTCTCTCTCTTCAGAACCGCCGCCATTTTTACTCTCCACACATTGTAGTTTTGGATCCCTAATAATCTATTGCTGTCTCGTCCTTCGCAGTTTGACGATCTGCTGCTCTCCGTCATGTCTTTCTATTTTCAGATCTCATTGCTATTCTAGGACTGACTCTTGTTCTATCTCTCTAGTACATAGGTTAGAGAGCAATGCTCACCCAAGTCTCCTATTCTAAATCTCGCTCTAATACTATGTTACAGCACACTTTATGGAAAGCAAATCCAATAGGAGCAGGGCTAACCTTGCTTTTCATTGAGTAAGAAGGTCCATCAAATACATTTCCGCAAAACCCTAAAATTAGGGTGCGCTGAACCTCGGTTGGCGTGGATGACAAATGATGTTCATTAGGCCAGGAGGTTCATCGAGAGCAACAGGGGTGAGTTTCGCCAACACATTGGTATCCCAACTTAGAATGGTCGATTATAATGGTCAAGTCGAACGCAGGTTCAGAATTCAGACGAGAAGGTTGAGTGCACTTGCACAGATGTGCTGTAGAGGGCCAAAACCAGACAGACCCTACCAAAAGGCTAGTGTATTTGGAAGAACAGCTACGACGTCCACGGTCAGAAATCAACCTTCTCCATCATCGGGCCTCGATGGTGGGCAACCAGTTTCACTAGTTACACGGTGCTTTTCCATGAATGAAGGTAAAGTCTATTAAACCCAGTAGTGGCAGATTCAACGCTGGTGTCGAGCTTGCGATCCTGCTGTTCAGTGACTGCAGCAGGATTGCACAGCACACGAAGATGTGGGTTCAAACTTCCGAGCAGCCAAGACAACTCTACACCCACCCAAGTTTTGGGATCGTCATCGAATTATGAAATACGAGAGCGTATACAAAGCTCCCAAAAAACACAATACAAGTTCCAAGGTCATAGTGGACATTGACCAAAGCTTGACAAATCCAAACCATGGTGTGCAAGTCCCGAGGTCGGTGACAGTACCCAACTGACAGCTGCGGTCCACATGCCCATGCTTGCGAGAGAGGACGTAGCAATGGCTTGCTTGTCTTTTTGCAGTCAAAATGCTAAAGTGTTAATTCTTCTTCTTCTTCTTTTCCCCCCCATGGCTACAGTTTCAGGGGTTGAAATTGTGCAGTTTCATTGTTCAATTATGGGTGTGAATCAGACTTAGTGCTCAGGTATTCTCAAAAGTACCGCCAGCCTTTTTTTTTTTAATGAAGAATGGGTATCCTCTGATGCACGGAGGAAGAAGGAATCTTTGAAACTGTTCAACTTTCTGTTCTTTTCTGAAACAAAAACATGTGTTCATCCCACATGATTTCTTTTTCCTTTTCTATTACTTATGAGTACCATCATTCCAATTTTCTTTCTGTGTATGTTCTTAACTAATAATCTAGATTTCATTTGTAAGATAGATCATCTATTTGTTTAAAAAAAAAAAAAAAAAAAAAAAAGAGAGAGAGAGAGAGAGAGAGAGAGACTTATCTGATATGTTTTATCTATTCATGCAATTTGTGTTGATGTTAATTTAAAACTGATAATCATTATTTGTGGATTTCATTGGTGTCAAAAAAAAAAGGAAAAAAATGAATAAGTGAATAATACAAAAATCATCAAAAAAAAACAATTTCTCATTAAAGCAATTGCTTAGAAGGGATCATAGAGGGAAAATTTTAATGTAATCATTTAATGTTTAGCTATGATCACAAGCATTTGAAAAGGAGAGTGGACTGAAGTAAAGAAAAAAGAAAAAAGTAAATATATGGCAAGGTCTTCCTTGATTGGATTCAAGCTACAATGTCACCTTCTTAACCACAATCAAAGAGGGATTCAAGTAAAGAAACCTTAAAATATCCAAGAAAGTTGTAGCAAACATGCCAATCTCATTGACATCACCCATTGACATGTGCCAATCTGAACAACACGTTGAAACATCTTCACAACACCTACATGCTACCTCTTTCCACATCATTCACTCCACCAAATATTCAACAAATTTAAAACAAATTTCTAAAATTAGAACCAAAACTGGAACAAAAAAAAATGGTCTCTTCCATTACCAACAACAAGATAAGAACACACTAAACAACCAAACGAATTAAAAAACACACACACACACACACACACATACAATCAATATATATATATATATATATATATATATTTTTGTATGAATCTAAGAAAGAAGCTCAACAAACAACATTCTCACGTCTGAAGAATCCCTTGAAGTGCATTCTCCAAACCGTTCACCTCGCTAAACGCAGTCCCCACCCCCAATGAACAAAGTCATTTTTTGAAAAAAGTGGCCGAAAAGTAAAAGGACGGAAGGAAGAGGAGGTGAGCGCCAGTCAGAGTAGTGCGCCGTCGCGGCGTCGGGAGCCAGCGCCACGAAGTGGCAGCGAAAGCAAGCGCGTCCAAGTTTTCAAGGAAGGGTCGCGCCGCGAGAGCGTGGCGCTGGTGCTGTCGTCGAGGGGACTCATCCGCCGAGCAGCCCCACACACGTCTCTCGCTCGTTTCTCGCTGGTCTCTCGCTCGTCTGCATGCTGCCGCATGGCTCGCGTCTATCTCGGCGTAGGACTCTCTCGCCCTCGCCCTAGCCCCCCACGATCCGCTCGCTAGCTTGCTGAGAGCGGATCCGCCTGTTCGTAACTGGGAGTCGTTTGGCGTGGCGACTTTGTGTTCCCGAGCCCACGGGGGGTAGAGTTTCACCATGTGCCCCATCGCCTGTGCTTTATTATCGCCCCATCAATGATTTCGAGGATGGAGTAGGTAATAGTGTAATACGCCAAGGTGGAATTAACTGCAGCTGTGGTGGTGGTGGTGGTTGGGGGTGAGAGCGCCCTCCCTTCTTTGTTAGAGGGTTTTGTATCTCCGTGGATCGTCGCATCTGGCGTCACGATTGACTCCCCCCCAACCGCCTCCTGGATCGATAACCTGGGTTGGTTATCTTTTCGGGGGTGAAAGGAGGGTCGAGGTGGCGTGCGCGAATTGAGCTCATGACATTCGACTCGGCTGCGCTGTGGGGTGGTGGTATCTCGAGGCTGCTTTTCAAAGCGTGAAGCTGTGTTATTCGACGCTGTGATTGTCGACTACTTCGTCGCTAACCGAAGGTTTGTGGGGGCGGCCTTGGGAGCGTCTTGGCTCTCATGGTGCTTGCTTGAAGGGTCAGTTTGTGCCCAGCCTTGTGGACCTCCTGGCTGTGCCGCTCCAAGGGTCACATGAAGAATTGATGATTTTGGCTTTCGTTGTTGTGCATTTCGTGTAGAAAGGTTAGGCGACATGAATACGTAAGGCCGAGTGTTCAGTCGTTGCCTTTGAGGTAAGGCTGGAGAGGTGAATTGCTAGAATTTGGTCCGATTTGGTGGCAACACTTGAATGAAGTTCAACTGTTGAGGCTTTCTCTGAGTTGCATCATGTAAGTCTTGGTTTTGGATGGAGTGCTTGCTTCTTGCGTCCCGGCAGCATTGAGTAATTCTGTAATATACGCATTGTGCGTAGTGGACCCATTTCTTGCACAAGTCAGTGTTGTCCTTGTTTTTTAAACATGAAGGTGCAACAAGTCACATTCTCAGAGAAACTCGAAACGCAAGATACAACCTAGTTTGTTTGCACTGTTCCCCTGAAGTAAATCTAAGTGACAAATCTGTTGCCGGATATTGAAGTTCCTGATCGAATCGCAAGAGAGCCTTGAGTTCTGTTCATGAAGGCACTCCTGCTTTGGAGCCGGACCCAGCTCTTTACTTGTGTTGCTGGTTTTCTTGAGAAAACTGGCAGTTTTTAATTTTTTAATTTTTTTTAACAGATCCTTCTTCTTCTCCGGTTTTGGTGGTGGAAGTGACCGAATAGTGCGTGCATGTAGCAGTTATCTCCCTGATCACATCTGCAACGTTTCATTTGGAATCGCAAATTTAAAAATCAGTTAGGATTAGAGCTAGTGGCACATCCATGGGGTGATTGTTCTCTCTCCAACGACTCGTACACAAGTAAGGCAAAGCCTTGCAACGAGTCACGAATTGAGTTATAGTATTTGGCAATTGATTAGAAAATCAGGTGTTGGAATCAACCCATTCTCACTTGTTGAGCATGACAACCAGTGGTTTCTGCACAATTTGGGGCGACATTTTAAGATTTCGCTTAGGTACTTGCTTTTCGGAGCTCAGGTCTCTCTCTCTCTCTTTCATCGATCGTTATCGTGGACCGTTATCGTGGATCGTTTCGGCAAGTTCATCGCTACAGGGATGCCATGATGGTGGTAGCCAGTTCAGTCAGCATCGGTTACCCAATTGAAGAATCTCGGTTAGTGTACCAATGCTCCCTACATCTATTCGTCTCCAGCAAACCTAGAATCATGCATCATCCAATAGTACCTTGCATGTAGCTAAATCGTGGGCATCAACTAAAGCTACTGGACTTTAGCCAGAGCTTCGAAGAGGTTAGCGGTACAGTAAGGAAGAGATGGCTCAAGGTCCTCATCATCTTTGCCCTTGTGTGTGCCTCCCTCAGTACTTTGGATCATGTGTCTGACCTGAATTGACGTGCAAACTAGTGACCAAGCCTGTCCCTCCGTGTCATCGCGCGGTCATTAAGCAGTTCTACATTCGCCGTAGACACTGCATCGTCCTCTGCCGCTGAGCTGGGCTGTCCTGTTTGCCATCTCTTGTGTTTGGTCGGTATCTAGTGTCTGTTTTGCTGCGGTACTCCATTTCTCCACCCGTGCGAAGGGAACCAAAGATGGTCAATTGTGAGCTGGAGCATGGCGGTTACTTACAGCGGACTGAAATTAGTGGGGTGGTGTGTCCTTCTTCCGACAAACGGCCATACTTCAGGATGCCTACCTACATTGTACTCTTTATGCCAATTGCGGAAGTTTCGCTGCTGCTCTGCTCATGTTATCACCTGGTCTTGCTACAAACCACGATCACAAACCACCTCCCGTTGATCTGTGTCCCGTGTCTGATTCATTTCTGCTTAGTTGCTGCACAGGGGCTCAGTTCCAGACATGGAGTCTACAAGTGAGTTGGATTGCCGGCACAGACGAAAGTCAGGGAAGGGACTTGTGTCGATTGTAGGATGGACATTAGCGTTCATTCTCGCAGTGTTCGTGGGCCTCGCTGCTGTTGACAAGTACCGGTTGTGGACTTCGGAAAGTATAGTTGGCGATTCTTCCACAGGCTTGCGAGTTTCGGAGGTGCAGGCCAGATTGAATGTTTGGAATGGAGGCGGAAATCACCATCTTTTAAAGCAAGCAGAAATGCGCAGTTGGCGCAACCGGAAGCTCGTGGGTGTTAGCGACACTGAAAAGAACGGATTCAAGGTTAAGATGTTGCACCGGAACTCGATTGGCTCGCCGTTTCGAAAAGAGTACGATACGAAGATGCAAGCATTGATGGAGGATATGGCTATCGATGCAGCGAGGCTCGCTGCTTTGCGACAACAGCAGAGGCGCAGATCAGATTCAGTCACTGTAAGAACATCGGGTGATGCAACATGCGCGATGCCTCCATCTATGCCTCCAACTTTGACAGCGATTGTTGAAGGCCCGTCTTCACAGGACTACCAATTCCGGACCCCTCTCGTCTCGGGCACTACTCTTGGCTCTGGACAATACTTTGTTGATTTCTCCCTTGGCACACCAGAACAGAAATTCCATCTCATCGTGGACACTGGATCTGACCTCGCCTTCGTGCAATGCGCTCCTTGCGATCTATGCTATGAGCAAGATGGCCCGCTTTACCAACCATCCAACTCCTCGACCTTCACCCCTGTGCCTTGCGATTCCGCCGAATGCCTTCTCATACCGGCCCCCGTCGGAGCTCCTTGTAGTTCTAGCTATCCAGAAAGTCCACCACAAGGAGCGTGCTCCTACGAGTACCGCTACGGCGATAACTCCAGCACTGTAGGGGTGTTTGCTTACGAAACTGCGACAGTCGGTGGAATCAGAGTCAACCACGTAGCCTTCGGCTGCGGGAACAGAAATCAAGGAAGCTTTGTCTCCGCAGGCGGTGTTCTCGGACTCGGACAGGGAGCTCTTTCATTCACCTCACAGGCGGGATACGCGTTCGAGAATAAATTCGCGTATTGTCTCACGAGCTATCTCTCCCCGACGTCAGTTTTCTCGTCGCTCATCTTTGGCGACGACATGATGAGCACAATCCACGACCTCCAATTCACACCACTCGTCAGCAACCCGCTAAACCCCTCGGTATACTACGTCCAGATAGTGAGAATTTGCTTCGGAGGTGAAACGCTACTCATCCCAGACTCCGCTTGGAAAATCGATTCTGTAGGCAACGGGGGTACAATTTTTGATTCCGGTACTACGGTAACGTACTGGAGCCCGCAAGCGTACGCAAGGATCATCGCTGCTTTCGAGAAATCTGTGCCTTACCCGCGGGCACCTCCATCACCTCAAGGTCTGCCGCTTTGCGTTAACGTTTCGGGCATCGACCACCCGATCTACCCCTCCTTCACCATCGAATTCGACCAGGGCGCGACATACCGACCGAATCAGGGAAATTACTTCATAGAAGTATCTCCAAACATCGACTGCCTTGCTATGTTGGAGTCATCATCCGATGGCTTCAATGTCATCGGCAACATCATACAACAGAACTACCTGGTGCAGTACGACCGCGAGGAGCACCGCATTGGCTTCGCACATGCAAATTGCGACGCACCATCGTAGGCTTTCGAGCTTGGTGGGGGCCGTGGTGAAATGACAACCGCTGTAATCTTGCAAGTCCGCAAGCTGTTTCTCATCTTATTTTTTTCTGTTGCTGTCAATCTGAGCTTCCATTTTCTTCCCAAGCAACTTATTCCTGCCCGAAACATTCGTTGCATCCGTCGCAGAGGGTCAACTTCTACTTAGGCAACGAGTTCCAGTGATACCCCTTCGAAGCCAGGAAGCACGCCGCGTCTACAAAATCAGGCTTACGGCTCTGCTGATGAGTGGCTGGACAAGGGAAGCCGGTAATCATCGCCAGGGATTGATTAGTGCCGTCCCCGGTTAGGTGAATACCTTTGGTGGTTTTAGCGTCTGCCAACTGCTCCGATTAAAATTGTGGCCGAAGTTTCAGCAGACATCCAATTTGTGTAGTCCAAAAGGAATGAAGTCAATTTAAGATCCGTGGCGAATAACCCACTTGAGATCTACTCTGTTTTTACAAAAGAAATCGCCTTTGTTGTTGCACAATCTAGATATTAAACTTCAATGAATGTCTTGGTGTCTCGGGATCGTGCATCTTGCCTCACAATCCTGCCTTCTGATTGGGACCGCAGGTGAAACCTTTTAGTTTGGTGAAGCTCTGCGCTATCATAGTTCACTGTTGTCGACTCGTGTCTAACTCATCGTACATGTCAAATATCACTGTACATATCTCAAAGCAATGTTTTATTGCTTTGGAAGTCAGTGAGGTGTTATCAGTGCACTGTAGAATATTTATTAGTGCCTTGTAGGATTATACGATTGTTCTGGAATCAGACAACTCCCAAGTGTTTGGATGTCTTGTTAAAAAATATGTGGAACCCGCACTTATGTCTATCGAATGAGGTGATGCTGATGAGGAAGGATTTTTTTTACAATACTCTATTTCGAGTCGACTCTTCCTCCAGCATGCGTAAATCTTGTCCTCACATGATCGGTTTATAAAATCAAATGTCTATGTGCTCTGACTGTTTCAGGAGATATACATGACATTCAAAGCATCAAGTGAAAGATCCAACTACCGTAGCCAGAAAAGTTACTAGAAAAGTACGTTATATTTGCGAATGTGGGGTGACACGAGAGAGGATCTGATGTTAGATGGCGCAGCATGGTCGCCATCACTCATTGTTCACAAAATTCTCGCAGCGAGGGCTCTGAGCCAACCCTGAAATGACGTGCAACTCCATGGCCTGAAATGGCAACACCATTAAAACCAACGAGAAATCGTCAACACCATTAAAGCGTCAAAATGCTAGGTTCCAAAACGAGAAACTGCTGGCACGCTCGTTTCATCCTTCAATGATTCTTGAATGTTAGCAAGTTCAACATGCTTAGATCTGTACACGAGCCTATATCAGTGCAACAGCTGGGTTATGATGCCACTGCCAAGACAACTATTCTAGAATGAGTACACTGTAACACGGCCTTCGGTAAATGAGGTTCAAAGATGTACAGAAGTACCATCACAACTTCCCCATGAGGAAGGCAGTGGCTGCTGATCACACCCTGGATATTCAAAAAGGAACCGCTCAGCTCAATCTTCATCCTAATCCATAGGGCACTGCCCAGTATGCAATGTGCAAAATAATTGCTGAAATTTGCTAGTTCTTTGCACACCTGGTCCTGCCTTCCTTGAGGTGGAGTCGTCATAGTGACGTGCGAAAGTGGAAGCATCGTGTGTGAAACCCTAGCCCGAAAATCCATATCCAGGAAGCGTTCGACGAACTGCTGCCTAATTCGCCTATTCGGCACAGCAGAGTTGCAACATTAATTAGACTATACAAAAAAACTTTGGGTTGAGTGTGAGTTATGAAGGATGTTTGCATATCTTTAGATTCAAAAAAACTGGAACTTTTTTGAGGAAACATAACAATCGTTTCTTGTAATCAACCTTGTGTATCCATTCAACCCAAGTAAATAAATGTAAAAAATTAAAATAAAAAAATAAAAAAAATGTAGTATGTTTTTATTTTGGTAAAGTAGATATTTTTTAACTTAGGAGTCAATTCTTTGGAACTTCCCAATTTTAACTAATTAAAAGATTTAAAAGTTGTATTTTTTCACCTTGTCTTCTAAGTGTAAAGACCCCTCAATGATGAGAAATTTATTTGAGTTACAGCTACTATTTTTAATTATAAAATATTAATTTTTTGGTTTAAGCCTCACACCTCATGTTCTATTTTTTTTTTGTTTATGTTTTGGTGGCATACTTTGTTCCCAATCCCCCTATTCCATGTTTCCAATCCCTCCATCCCTGTTTCCAATGCTTGTCCCATGTTCCAGTTCCTTATCATTATAAATGGCAACAATAACCTTGAACAAAGTTTCTTTTTTATAAAAATATTTTGTAACAAACATTGTTGATGTTGCATTGTAATTTTCCAATTGTAATTAAAAAATAATGCATCTCATTTTAATTTAAACACGTAAATACCCAAGAGGGTGTCATCTTAATAACATGGGGTGTTGCTTTAGCATCTCTTTCTCTCTCTCTCTCTCTCTCTCTCTCTCTATATATATATATATATACATATATATACTAGTGGTTAAACCTACAGTCACTCATGATTATGTTGCCAATTAATATTGTCATTCTCTACTACCAATTCTTTAATATCAGTGCCCCTTATTATAATTAAAAAAAAACAAAAAATACAATATACCTCAGTAGCCACTAAATGCCCCTTACTGCAATTAAAAACAAAGAAACGAAAAACACAATATATCTGGGTAGCCAATCAGTTCCACTTACTGCAATTTAAAAAAAGAAGAAAAAGATCATTTTCCCTGTTGCTCCAGCCAATGGGCTTTTTGACGCTACATATAGACACAGGTTGCTTGATTTTTCTATATATATAGATATAAATTTTATTAAAAATTGGAATATAATTTTTTTGTGTATGACATGTATTATTTTATTATTCTAAAAATAACAATTTTATGTTTTTCAGTAATATATTACACAAATTCAAATAAAAAAATAAAATGTCATATTCACTAATATTGCCTGAATGAGTAATCAGTATGTCACAACATTCCAAAAAAAGCAACCATAATTTCACTTCTTTTCATTGTGTTTGTTTGTTTGTTTCTTTTTTGCATAAATCCAACATGTATTTCCTCCATGGAAAACAATCGTCAAACCGAGCGTTTAATAATAATGGCATTAATCATCCATTCAAGAATCCACACAGTTCCCTAATTCATCCATCCACACATCATCCACTCCATGTCAGCATGCACACGTGGCACACGGGAAGTCCGAGGGAGAAGAACTCGGCTACGGGCTCCGCTGCCTTCACCGACACGGCGCCCATGTGGTCAATTATCTCCTCACTCGCTTCCATTGAATTCCTCCCCCTTCTCATCTCACACGATGTCCTCTGGAGTTTCCATGTGATTCAGCGGGATTGAAACTGTGGCATGGCAGTTGTGTTCTTAGGGCGGGGCTGAATTGAAGTCCTTGGTCTAACTCCGCTTTTTTCCCGCTTGATTCCCGTGTTAGAGTTTGTTGGGTTATGGGATTTGAATCAAATTTGACAGATTCCTTGGCTCGCGTGGTTGTTTTCGTTGAGGGTGAGGGGAATTTGGAGTTGGGTTTGGATTTTTTGGGGAGTTTTTGAAGATTACGTGGTGGTGCGAGGTAGACTTTTGAGGTATGTGTTTGTGGGTGGTGGGGATTTGGAGGAAATTGGTGGTGTTGATTGAAGGGGAGGTGTAGGAGGAGTATGTTTTGCAAGGAAGCAGGAATAAGGGGAGTGTTCTCTACGTTGTTGTGGTGTAGAAGTGTTGGGAGATTGGAATCGAATTTGAGGAGCTGGTGGTAGAGTCATGAGTTTCGAGGATTTCGAGACCGGTCGCAACGCCGGGTCGCGCAGGCAAGATCATAGTGATACGGTGGCAGCAGGGATTTTTCGAATTAACACGAATGTGGCAACTTACAAACGTCTTGTGAATACCCTTGGGACCCCAAGAGACGATCATGGACTTCGGGAAAAAATACATGCGACTGAACAGAAGATAAGTAAGCTTGTTGAGGAAACAGTGGCAAAGTTGAAGGAGGAAAACGAGACGGATCATCTTTTCTCTGCAAGCACCAGTAAGAAGATTAGAGATGCTAAGCTGGCCAAAGATTTCCAAGCCGTGTTGTTGGAGTTTCAAGGTGCTCAGAAAGCTGCTCAGTCTCGCCAGAGAAAGTATGGGCCTGTTCTTCCTCCCGCCTCTTCCTCTGTGGAATTGGATTCTATTCGAGGAAAAAGTGATGATAACGTCCCCTTGTTACGGCAGTCCCAGCAATTAAATATCCAAGCAAATGAATCAGAGGTTATATTCAATACTGTTGTTATCGAAGAGAGGGAGCAGGGTATCCAAGAGATTCAACAACAAATAGGAGAAGTTAGCGAAATTTTTAAGGACTTGGCGCAGATTGTTTCAAACCAAGGACATCTTATTGATGATATCGAAGCTAACATAGAGAGTGCAGCGTCATCAACTGTTCAAGCCAACATTCATCTTACCCGCGCTGCCAAGAGCCACAAGTCATCAGAGTACTGGAAGTGCGTGATTTTGGCAATCATTGGGACGGTTCTATTCGCCTTTCTGATCATCTTGTTCGCTTGATTTATTACCTTCCATGTCCCGTCATGGTTTCACTCAACAGAAGAAGGTGTATTCCTTATTCATTTGGGCTCTTCTTCATGCTCTCCAGCCCAGTTCGACTCCACTCAAGTTGCCCGAGTTCTGGAAGTTGGCCTGTTTCAATCTCATTCGGAAAAGATTCTTCTGAGCCCTATTTAAGGTGATTCTTCACTTTATCTTTAGTGTAAACAATTCTACAGCCGGAAAATTTCTTAGGGAGTCCTCATAAGCTTTTAATTTTCATTTTTTTTGCATTGGGTCGAACGTAGCTTCGCTTGTTAAAATCGAAACTGCCAAATGACGAGATCGTATTTGGAGCTCAGCGAGTCCATAGTTCCTGGGTTGGCTCTGGGGTTGCGACCTCAATTTTGCATTGAGCTATAACTTAGAGCTCACCTTAGTCCTCAGAATATGCGTTTTTGTTAATAATGTATGTAACATGTTACCCATTCTTTAAACATAAAATGTGCTAGTTATCTGCTCAGTTACTGGAAATAAAATCGAGTGAGAAACTCGATGATTGAAGGTTTCTTATTCTCAACTGAGCGTGTATGACCCTGTTTTTGGAACCCCTTGTTTGTTTTGTTTTATTTTTATTATTATTTCTATTTTTATCGCATACGACGAAAATGCGGTTGTACGAAATCTTCGTTCGTGAGGGTTGCGTTTCTCAGGATATAACGTCTAAAACGAGGAAGTACTCCTGGGGCGTTGTCGGTGCCCTGGAGGTTAGCGTCGAAGTATCAAGATCAGGTTCGGTGGAGCACCTGGTTCCGTTCCGTCCGCGAGCGATTCTAGGGTCTCCATAAAATGAGCTTGTCCTCCCTGCAGAGCTGCGATGGTATCCGCAAGCTTATATAACGCCAAGGAGAGCAGAAAACTAGTTGGATGTGGATTATGTTAAGAGGTGATCTTGTATGGTCCACGGTAGAACCAATTTGTGATGGCGGAGTTGTACCAAAACTTGCCTTTTATTTACAGCGTAAGTTCCGTGATAGATTCCAACGATGTTCATTCCCAGCCGTGGATTGTATTGCCCTCTCATATCTGTTATTATCATGATAAAAAAAAATTATAAATTATAAAAATTAAAAAAAATCTTCTAGGGCTTCATCAAGAAAAATATACGACTGTAGTATGATCCATGCCCAACCTTCACACAACCAACTCGTATCGTAAGAACTACACCTCTGGAATTGTTCCACCTGCAGGAAACATGAGCATTGTGGCATACGAAGAATTCACACTAGAAACGTGAAGGCCTTTTGACACTTGCGTGCACTAAAATTAAATTAAATGTTATACAAACAACACCGAGGATGATTTCTGACTACCCGTCGCTGAGTTCCATTTAAGGCAATGCAATAAATCTCAATTCATTCGCTTTCAGTCTTCAAGAATACGATCCACCATATCCATCACATGAGTGTAGTATTCTCCTCCATCTGTACCACGACAGAGGAACTTCAGCGATGTATCCTCCTACGAACTTAAACATCACCAACATATAGATCCATCTCCTTGACTTCCGGTTCCGGAAAAATCAAAACTATCAACCAATATATGACGTGCATGCACAAAATCTTACTAGCCAACTCAATTGAGTACAGTAATGAACTCATGATATACAGCGTGGAAATTAGAAAAAACTTACAGATAACAAAATGGTTAAGTAAGTGGAAGAACTGGTAAAGTTGGTGACGCTTTTCAAATCCTGGGATCTTCGGTAGCAATTGGTGATAAGCAGTGTAGAAAGCCTCAGCTGGTAGACAACCCAACTTGTTAAAAGGTGAAGTGGAGATGAAAAGGCCGGAATCATGCGTGGTGTAAAGTATCAACAAAATGAACGAGTTTTCGAAGAAATGAACTTACAGAAGCCAGGGAAGTCTGGAACGGGTTTCCATCCCTCAAACGCAAGATCTGAAAAATAAAATAAAATAAATAATAAATAAATAAATCCAATCCAAGATATGCACCAGAAAAACAGATGGGCAGTGTAGTTGCAGAGATTCAAAGTAATGAAAACAATTTGGCAGTTTTACACAAAACCAAAAGGTTCACCTCTCTGTGGGATGCACAACGTGAAACGATATATGTTTTCTTAGAAGCAATCAAAAGAAAAATAGGGTATAGCTGGATCAAACTCGGAATACACGATGAGGTTTACCGAATTCAGCGTCACCAATAAAACCTGCTGGATCAAAAACTGCAACTTCTCCTGTAGCGACTAGTCCGGAATTTCCCATCTGGTAATTATTTGATCATGAGCACTACCAAATATTCAGAAACCATGCCAGACACAACTCGTTAAAGGGGGTACCATAAATTCAATAATGATATAGAATAGCTCGAGTCCCAGGCTCACCCAAAGATCACCATGGAGAATACTCGGTTTGGGATTATAATCCTTGAGGAGCGACCTTGCTCTTTCGACAACCATAGCACCTTTCATTTCTAGATCTGTCTTGTCTCCGCCCAATATTTCATACACCCTCTGCAAATGGGTTTAGATAACCGTCAGTGTCGAAAAAATCAAGTCCAGTCCAATGCCGACTGCAACGTTGACAGCAAGAATTATTTTTGAGTATTCATTGTCCTTTTCGTAATTCGCATGAGATCCCTTGCTTCAGCTGAATTGATTCATGTGGTAGGAGGGTTTACCTCAAGCCTGTCCCTTAGTCGTTGCTCGACAAAAAACTCCGACCAAGACGAATTCCAGCTGTTGTCTAGTGGAACTATTCCAACCCTGCAATCATCAAAGGAGCATATATGCCTCCATAAAATCAATCACTTAAAGAGAAGGGAAGTACGTCAAGTAATTGGCTTGGTACAAGAAATATGCAAGTAGTACTGAAGTGATGTGTAAGTGAAACCTTGTCGTCATTGGAAAACCGAAGAGGTCGCCAGAGTCGGCTAAGTGCAACCTTGCCAAATCGCGACCTAGCGCAGATAGACTGCTTTCTTGCATCTGGAAAGTTCAGAATAGGTCAAACCCAAGGACTGAGCACAAGAATGACAGCTGAGAATTGCTACGATATCAATTCTGAAACTGAACGTAGTTCTAGCATAGAGAACTCCAGATTAGGTATCCCACGAATATTCATTACCATGGATGAAGCTCAAGTAGCGGTTTAAGGAATCTCAAAGTACAAAAACTGACCATGCCGAAGGGCCTGAACCGCAGATGTTTCATTATTATATACGACCCTCCATCTGGTAAATTACCGCATCCTAGCGGACTGGGAACAACTAATGTCTGAGTCGCCACTAATCGCCTGAGCCTGCCAACAGCACAAGCATAACATGTACATATACAGAAAGAACAAAATGAGCTGAAAAATAAACTACACAAACATGAAGACTATCCCAACCACTGCATGCTTCCAACTTGAAGACGTCACCAGCGCAAGCAAGAAAAGGAAGATATATATATATATATATATATATATATATATACGACAGTTCCGGATTGCACACATCCTTGCAATGCAACATTAAGGTCGCATACCTACGCTTCAGATTCGCCCACAAACATGCTGTCCATATCAAAAGCCCTGAATCAAAACCAAAAGCCAAACGTGATGTCCCTCTCAGTCAATGTCTGAAATAATAGCAGCACATGTTGCTCAGCATTCGCATTCGACGACACTTCCCAATGTCGTGCATTTCAATTTCGAGGTTTTGTTGGAGCATCAGAATACCAAGACGAAGAAACGTCAGCAACTGACCGATTAATCTTCACAAAAAAGTCTCCACCAGAGCAGTGGAATGCATAAGATTCGTTGATGCATCCACTGAAGTGAATTTCACGAGGTTTGCGAAGAAGCTCTCCGCAGCCAAGCTCTTTCAGATGAGACAAGATGGTGAAATCACCAGTGGTCATTCCTGCACCAGACTTGGCTGAGCTTTCCGAGCTGAAATCAAACCATGATGCAGAGCACTTCCACCTGCACACACAAAATTCACAAACCTCAATTATGGACCTCTCCAACATCACCAAGACAAAGACTAAACCCACAGAAAAAAATGCCCATTTAGATATTCACCAAGCGAGCACACTAACAGGAAATGCAATGTGAGGCCGGGTGATTGTACTCATACTTATCGGCGTCCATACGAAGCTCAAAGCGCTGTAATTTCTTCCCCAATCCAAGAGTTCTCCAGCCCTTATCTCCATCTTCACCTTTTGTAACATTCATGGCACGAAACATAACTATATTGCATTTCCTTCTAGGTCTGGCTATGGGCTGAATCTGGAGCTTAGAAAAGAGGGACCCATTTGACAAGCAAGGCTCGAGAACCCACATTATAAATGTGAAATGCTGATGGTAGTCGAGGTCACAACGGAGAGAACAACAACAATCCAAACCAAAATAGGAAGAACGACACAACCTTGCACACCAACAGAGTGCACAAGGGCTCCAACCCCTCAACCCTAAAATTTTGAGTTTTAGAAAGTAAAGAAACATTGCATTGCTGAATTGGATTTTGGACAAAGGAACTTAATATTATGTTTTTCAACAGTAGCACATCCTGTATTCTGTGCACTTTGCAATGTTTGGACTGCGTTTTCATCTAAACATAATGTTTTGTTCTGCGCCTTTTTCTACTTTTTACTTTTATATATAATTTTATTATTATAATTATTATTTCTTCATGTGTTTATTTTGAAGGAGATTATTTATGAGATTATTTATGAAATTTGATACAAGAGTATGTACTAAATTTGGGTAATTGTGGCTCATACAAGACAAAGGTGTTGTGATTGATGTTGTTAGAAGATTTTTTAAATCATTTATATACAAAAGTATAATTTATAAATTAATAGCAATAAATATTGGAACATTTCTATACTTAGAAAAAACAAACAAAATGTGAGAAAAATGTGAAGTTAAATGATTTTTTGTCTTTTTGAATGAATAGTATTGTTTCCCAAAATTTGTATTAGGACCATCTTCAAAATATTTTTTACAAACATTTAAAGAACATGTTAAATTGTTAAAAAAATATCCTTTAAAAATTAAAAATAAGAAATTTGTTCATATTTGAATAAAAATTTATAACTAAGATTTGATTTGGTGAGTAAAATAGCCTCTTTTTACTTATATTATCTTTAAAGACAAGCAATTCTAATCCTCAATGACCCTAAAAATATTAGATGATGGTTGGGTTGGACCTAAGTTTTTGAAGTAGTTCCAAAAAAGTTGGCAATTTGAACCCTAACTATAAAAGCATGACCACTCTTGACAAAAAAGTATATATATACTATGTCAACATGTCAAAAATAAAATGAAATAAAATAAATACAAACACTTCTAGAGGAAAAAATTTCTTCATTAAATTAGAGATCTTCATAAGACTTTTAAATTATAGCTAGTAATAGGCTTTTAGGTTTAAAGACTTTCCAATATCATTCTTGTACTTATCAACATAAAATTTAGTAAAACTACTTTGGTATGAGAATCTTTATGATTAAAGGTAAAGGAGGGAAGTCACTACTTTCTAAACTCATGATTGGTTGAAATTGAGAATTCTGCTTTGATTGACTTAATACTTTGAAAAATCAACCAAGATACAATGAGAGGAATACTTGAGGTAGAATGCATTTCCTTCCCTACATAGCATGAATGGTGTTGTTTCTTGGAGATAGTGTTAAACCTGTCTAAAGAGAGTTTTTTTAAAAAATTTAAGAAATGAGAGAAATTGCAAAGAATATATTTTATTAGAAAATTGAATCAAGTTGAAATATAGATATAAGTTGCAATCATAATAAAAAATTAAATTAAATCTGATTAAATTCATGTGATAAATTCTTCTTACTTTATACTATCTCCAAAGATTGAGATTTCTAAAACCATTTTTTTTTAAGAAACAAAAGCTTTTTTTTCATGACTTTTCAAAATAGGCTTCTAAGTCTAAAAGTGCCCTTTATACTTCCTACAATTTTTCAAATACACAACCAAAATATTCTTTATAAAAACAAATACTAATACTTTCTAAAACCCTTCCCTATCTTCTCAATTCCATTGTCATCTTCTCAGACATCCCCCTTAAAATTGGGCAACCATGTAGTTGTAATCCTAGGGCTTTTATTTTATTTTATTTTATTCCAAGTCTTGACTTTGGACAAAGCATGGGCCTATTGCATTTCCCAAGACAAACTGAATCCTTTTACAATGTTCATTGCACTGTGACATCCAAACACATTGTTAACTCCGTTTAATCAGGCAACGTCCATGCACACAAGTTTTTTCAAGTTCTCAAGTTCTCAGGAACGTTTGTGGCACTAAAACCTTACGAGTGTCAACAGTCTGTTCAAGTCTACAGACCTCTAATTACTCAGTATGGTTCAAAATACATCTTGTGCAACTGTGTTTGTGTGTCGTCTAGTTGGTTCCACCCACAGTATACCATGGTAATTGGAATTCCTACTTGTAACCAAAGCTATTCAACCAGTCTGACCATGTAACAGCAATACTACTTGTGCTCACAAAGTGACATGCCGTCTAACTCCAACCTAAACCAAAAGAATAAAACCAGGCCAAGGAGTGAATTTGTTAAATGGAAGTGGCAGACGATTTTGCTGCAAAGTCGGCCTAGGCTTAGTGGGAAGCAATGACTGGGAATTGAACCCTACATAAAAGCCACCAAACCTATGGGTTAGCCGCCAATTCAGAAAAAAATAACAACAGGCAGGGATAGATTACATGTCCGAAAAATGGGGCAACCATGAATCCGAACATGGAAGCCCAGAAGGCATTGCAGAATGAAGACATCTCCATCACATGTGACATCAAACAAAAATCATTTAAGGTTTTCAACATCCGCAAAACAAGACAGAAAAATCCCTCCGACGACTTCCGTCAAATCTTAAATTAGAATATCATATTGACAGCACTACATGGTAGCTTGCCTTTTAAATGACTTATAACAGACATTTCGCAATTCAAGCATCTGGTTTCACAAAAAGGTACTCAAAATCTTGCCTAACAACCACTCATCCTAGATAGGAACGAGCGCAATGTAATGCTTCATATGAAGGATTTTATTTTAGTTAGACATATGCAGAACAACTGTAAAAACGTCAAACTCCTAAGAATTCACACAATGACTTCCAGCGTCTAAATGTCAATGAATGTAACAGATAATTCCAAGAACCACACAAGACACCCACACTATTCTAAGAAAATCAAATGAGTTAGCAGATTGATGCACTTACCGCATACAGACACACAGTAAAAGATCCACGAACACTCCAAGATTCGAGTGAGGGGCTTCACAGTAAATCAATCCAAGGACATACGTAGAAACTGAGGGCTAGTTTGATTTCGACACCTCAACCAGGAGCTAGAATAGAACACTTTTTTGCTTCTTGTTCTTCTAATTTCGGAGTGATCAGTACACAAAGGGCAGGAGAAGTCTTAAGAACATGTTTGAGGATCACCTTAGACCTTCCTCTAAGGCATGAAACTGCTGCTCACGGACTGATAAAATTCTTTTCATGATTCCGATTGTGATGCCATCTGGCATGCAACCCTTCACCTTCATTTCATGGAATATCATCGCAGCCTCATGCACTTTCCCTGCTCTTCCAAGAATATCTATGAGAACGTTATAAGTAACCACACTAGGATTATATCCCTCCTCCTCCATTGAATCAAATAGCTCACATGCTTCTAAAAGTTTATCCACCTTTCCAAGGCTCTCTATCAAGGAAGTGAATGTGATCACATCCGGCACTATACCCTTTTCCTTCATCCGCTTGAAATAACTTTCAGCCTCATCGACCATTCCCATTTTGCCAACCCCATCGATGAGAATATTGTAAGTAACAAGATCTGGAACACAACCCACCTTCTCCATCTCCTCCAAGAGCTTCTCAGCCACGTTAAGCCTACCAGCTTTGGCAAGCCCAGAAAGCAGGTTGTTATAGGTAACAATATTAGGAGGGCACTGCCTACGTTGCATCTCCTCAAAGAGTTCAAGGGCTCTGTCCACCATTCCTTTCTTACCAAAGCTGTCAATGAGACTACTGTACACGCCGACATTTGGGGTGCACCCTTTGCTTATGGAGTTTTCAAAGAAATAGTAAGCTTCCTCCACTCTGCCCTCTTTCCCGAGAGAATCGATGAGAGAACTGTAAGTTACAACATCAGGAACACATCTCTTCTTTGCCATAGCCCGGAAAATAATGAGCGCGTGACTGAGTTTTCCTCCTTTACCAAGGACATCCATGAGTGAAGTATAAGCTACAACATCGGGCTCGTGGCCCTCTTCCGTCATTTTGGTGAACATATTAAATGCCTCCTCTAACCTTCCCGATTTTCCGAGACCGTCAAGAAGAGAGGTGTATGTGAAAAGATCCGGCAATATATTCTGATTCTTCATGCTATCCACCAACTTGCAGGCCTCGTCCACGCGATTGGACTTCACAAGCCCATTCACCATAATATTATAAACGAATGTATCAGGAACTAAACTGCTTTCTTGTAGCTCATTGAAAATCTGCAAGGCAAAATCGATCTTCTCATCCTTTACAAGAGAACTAAGCAGAGTTTTGTAGTTCCCCAGCAGAGGCTCCATTCCTTCTTCTTTCATCCTCCCAAAAACGTCGAGGGCTTGGTCCACATCGTCAGACTTGCAGAGACAATTAATTACTAAGCTATAAGTGGATACATCCGCAACACACCCTTTCCTAACCATTTCATCAAATAGACTCAAGGATTCTTCTTCTTGGTCCCTCTTATAGAAGGAAGCCATCAGTGAACTGTAAGTCACCACAGAAGGTTCGCAACCCTGTTTCTCCATCTCCCTTAGTAGACTCACAGCCTCATCCAGTCTCCCAGCCTTGCCCAAGCCATCGACCAACGTTGTGTAAGTTACCACAGTTGGAATGCATTCGTGCTTCTTCATTACCTCCAGCAGTTTGACAGCTTCATCCACATGTCCGTTATGAATAAAAGCAGACATCAAAGTGTTATACGTGATCTCACCGAGGGACTTGAATCCTAGGGAAGGATATTCAACCGTCCTGTCTGCTCCTTCGATGGTACCCTCGTGGCCTGCATTAGAATCTCTAGAGATGATACATTCTCCTCCCTTCTCTACCATTTCCTTGATAATTGCAAGGACCTTATCCATTTGACCACCTTTGCCCAGGACATCGATCAATGTATTGTAAGTGAACACATCTGGGACGGCCCCTTGCTCTTTCAAGTCATGGAAAAGCTGCCAAGCTTCAGGCTGGCGACCTGCTTTACCCAAGACAGATATCATGATATTGTATGTGCGTAGATTAGGCACTAAACCCCTATCCTTCATCTCCTTGAAAAGGCCGCATGCCATGTCTGCTTCACCTGCCTTACCTAGACCGTCAATAAGAGTATTGTAGGCAATCGCATCTGGAGAACAATTATTCTCCTTCATTTCAACAAACACTTCACATGCTTCTTCCAGTCTACCAGCCTTCGCAAGCCCATTGACAAGAGTTGTATATGTCACCACGTTCGGTGAACATCTCAGATTTTTCATTCCATTAAAAAATTTGCAGGCTTCATCAATGTTTCCAGACTTTACAAGTGCATCGATTAACACTGTGAAAGTATGAACTCCTGGATCAATACCAGATTTGATCATTTCCTGAATTGGCTCTGCTGCTGGATCAAGTCTCCCAGATCTGTTGAAACTATGAACAAAAATGCGAAATGTTTGAGCATCTGGCTGAATACGAAATTGCCCCAATTTCCCAAAAACAATAACAGCACTATGGTAGAAACCACCCTTCACGAGGAGCTCAAGCACAAAGTTGTACATGTTTGTGCTTGGATTACATCCAAAACTCTTCATCTGATTGAAAATCTCTAGAGCCCCGGAAACGTTATTAGTACTGCCAAAGGTACGCAGTAAAGAGGTCAAAAGGTGCATAGAAATCCGGTGACCTTCCTTCCACATGGCTGTAAGTATTTGAACCACTGCGTCAGTCTCCTGAGCCCCGGCGAGCCGTTTGATCATTAGAGTGTATGTCCCCACAGTATGACTGTAACCGTCCTGCTGACCTGCCCACGTAAAAAAACACTTGGCCAGGTGGAGGTCCTTCTGATTCACCACCACGTCGCACACAAGACCAGGATTCAACTTGAACTTGAGCCTCTCGAGCTGCTTCCCCATTTCGGCATCCCATTTTCTTCTTCGGATTACTCCGTTAATCTTCTTCAGCTTGAACTTATCACCACCCGAACGCTCAACTGCTTCCAAATTACTGATTTCTGGAACGTCCAATCTAGGACTCAGAATACCGGCAGTATAATATCTACACCCTGAAGCTAATTGTATCCTTTCCTTCACCATCTGACGTCTGTAACGCGCCTGAGGAATTTCAACCAATCGATCCGGGAACCCGACACAGTCGACGATTCCATCCTGCCCACTCGCCGACGACACATTTCCAGAGATAACCCCTGTACTATGCCCACCAAGGTGATGGGAACACAATTGCTGCTGGAAGTGAGTAGCAGCGATCACATGATACATAGATCTTGTACGCCATTTCCTAACAGCAATGGGTAGCATCATCCGCCCTCTACGCAGAAACTGACGCCCCCGACTAAATACCAATCATGCAACTAAAACACAAAGTATCCGCTTCGAGTTCAAACCCCCTCGACTCGTCTCGACTGTCCCAAAATTATCCTCAAGCCACCCACCACTGTCCCCTCTCACACTCTAACCCAACTCTGATATCTTTGACCCACCATGTCCATAACTCAAAACTAAACCCTACAGCCCACAATGTCACGATCTAGCAACACCCACCGCAATTGGGTTAAACCCATAAACCCTAATCAATCTGCTGCAAGCTCCGAATCCCCTTATACGAATCTGCCAATGTGAGCATCCTTGTGCTACCTTTCACCTTGTCTCTCCCCAAACCCCAAGTAGTGAAAATGCACAGAAACTGGGCTAGTGAGTGGGGAAGATGGGCATAAGAAACAACTGAAGAGGGAAGAGTGAGAGGCGAGTCAGTGAGTGAGTGAGTGAGTGAGTGTGCATTCGAGATTTGGATGCGACGAGGAGGAGGTGGAAATGCGCCAAACCGCAGTGGCCACATCGGGTTCAGTCTCATCGTGGATTTTGCAGTGGAGTGGCTCTCCCTCCTAGAATCGTGTCGCAGAAACCTCCTTGTTCAATCGACTGGCTCGAGACATCTGGGCCGTCGGATTTCCATATTGAATCCTGGCTTCACAGGATTTATTGGAACGCAGGGAGGGAACAGAAGGGAACCAGGGGGCGGGCAGGTTGGAGGGCGGCAGGTTGGGAACTCAGAACCCATTACCGATTGGGCCCGCACGGATCCATATTCTGCCACCTCATTGGGCCCACCCTGATCCTTATTCACAAGGATGCGGAAGTTTGTTCAGGGGCTGCCTCTCAATCCCAATTCTCATCCATCACTCTTGCTTCAATTTTTTTTTTTTTTTTTTTTTTTTTTGTTTTCATACACAATAGGAAATGGCACTCATACATGTACATGATATTTTTTTTCAAGGAAGAATTTTTGCTTCTTAAAAAATTTACTCATTAATTTTTTCTCAAACACAAATATTTTATAAAAATAGGATTCATTATTGAATATTGGTTTTTACAAGAAAATAAATATAAATTGGCTAAATTTTAATTTACTCTATTTTTATAAAATATTTAAATTAAAAATAATTTATTAAAATATTATAAAATTTCTCTTCAAAATATTTTGCATATCATAAAACAAATTCTATGAGTATTATGAATCTAAGTAGTTTTGCAACTAAAACAAATGCAATCATCATAATAGTGTGGTCATAAAAACCACCACTAAAATGAATCTTTATTATATATAATAGTAAATACCACATATGAACTATCATTAAATCAAATAAAATCCTTAAACAAAACATCAAATTTTCCATCCACATTCTTAATAAATATCAAAATCTTTGAAGAAAAAGTCTACATCTTGGTCAATATTGCATCCTTCCTTATCTAATGCAACACTATTATCGTCTTTTACAATCATGTCTTGGAAATTTCAACACTCAATTTTGGTGACTCTAGTAAAAAAAAAAAAAAATGTTTAAATCACTATATTTTAGATATGTTTCTTTGCACAACATAGATAGTCTCACTTGTATATACGTTTTCTAAATAACTTCTTATCTTTGTTGTAAAACTTTGAATCTATAAAGTTTTTGAGCTATTAGATTTTTTTTGCCATATCTTTCTTCATTATCAAATTTTTTCTCTTTTTTTTTTGGCTTTCAAATCCAAGTCTAGTACTTGTAACTTGAGCTAATATAGGAATAATACTACTACCTCTTTTTAGTATAAGGATTTATAAAGGTCTTGGTAATAAGTTTCTTATATCTCCTAAAAGTACCAAGGTTGATTTTGTTGTTTTATTGAATATATTATATTATTCTATAGTTAAAGTCTCCATCTTATTTGGTGTCATCAAACTATTTATCTCAAATAACTTGTGGACTTGAATAGCATGCCTAAGAATTTGAATTCTACTATCTCGTCCATTGCTTGGACCATCATTTGATCTATTACTTGGACTATCATATAATTTATTACTTGAGCCATCATTATAAACATCTTCTTCTTGGTCAAAGAAGCCATTGTTTTTATATGCGCTTAGTAATAAATCCAATATATGTGGATATTTTTCATCAATAATCCATCTTCAAACCCACATGTATTTACATATGAGACCATGTTTATTGCATTCACACCATTTGTAAGATAAATTGACAATATACCATTTTTTTAGAATATCTTGGCTTTAAAAAGAAATTTCCATGTGATATGTAAAAAAAACATCCAAATTCGACAATTGGTCTTGTTTGTAACATTCAATGAACAACTTAGTTCTTTACAACCTTGATAATTGTTGTTTATCTCCACTTCACTTAATACTTTCTTAATTAAAGAATAGTTTCTTAATTCACTTAATATATGGATATTGTAGTAGTGTTATATTAAAGTAATTCCTCTAAAATGATGTCTTGTATCTAGCTTGCCTATCAATATAATAATAAGTTCATCAAATTGTCAATTCACCTTTCTGTTTAAAAGAATATATTTTACATATTTTTACATATATTCTATAAAATTAGTTGTATTGAAATATCCATGATAATATAACCTAGTCCATTTTGGCTATATCAGCTTCTATTGGCAATTGTGCCTTGTCCAACCATTTTCTACATATTTAAATACCTTTTTATTTTTAATATATATAATCTTAAATTTTCTGTATTCAATATCAATTTTTTAATATATGATAAATTTTAATATAAAACATATTATCTTGTATAAATAAAAATACTAAATTTTAAGTAATTCAGGCAACAAATATTTGATTCATGTATTTTTTGTATGGAACCAATACAAAACTATATGATACTTTACTTGAATTTCATCAATTTTTTTATTTTCTTAATGAAAATAATCTTCTTTAATGAATTTCATTAAAGCCTTATATTTTATATTATTTTTATTAATTACTATTGGATTTGGTTAAATTATATTTATATTTTGAAACATGATATATATTGTAAGATATAATATTATTTGTTCTTGATTACTATCTTTGTCAGTATTATAAAGCATCAAAAAAATTGGCTTCCTCAATTCCATTGCATTAGAATATATCCTAGAATATAATAGCATATTCTATTGATTGGTCTTAAATGTTGAATCCATGATCCATGTATGACAAAAAGTATTTTTACTATAATTATTATTTATGTGATATGAATAGGTAGAAGTGTTAAAAATAAATTAATTTCATAATATATTTTAGAGAAGCTTTTTAAAAGCTTTATAGATGTTTCTTTGACTATACATGTATTTTTATTGGTTGGTAGGTTAGAAATTTAGTCAATAAGTTTACCTTGTGCCAAATATATTGGTAGCTTGCAAAACAAGCTAATTATGTGGTGTTTTCGTGATGTAATACAATTAATAGGTAAAAAAGATGAAGAAATTATTGAAGATCTTACTTCAAATATTGTAGCAAATTATCTTAAAAGATAGACAATAGTCTAAGAGAAAGTAAAATTAAAGGTATAAATGCTATCTTTTTGTAAAGTAGGCTTTTATTTACTTTGTAAGGTGATAAATAAGGTAAAATAAGGTAAATTATAAAAATAAAGAATATGAATATATGTAGGAAGAAGTTAAGAGTTGATTTGAATAAAAATAAATTCAAAAAAAAAATTGATATCCCAAGAGGTCTAGTTATGAACCTGGATTGAAATAAGACCTTAAGGCACAAAATTGAGCATCTACAGTAATTGTGAGATTCTTTTGTAGATTGGAGAACGGAATTTGAGAGAAAAATTAATAAAGTTTCTTTAGACATTGATTTTGAGTGATTTGAGTATATAATGACTTTGTAAGAGCTTTGAAAAGTTATAGTTATTTTGGATAATTCTAGAATTTATGAAATAAAAACTATATTATATTTTGGAGAATTTTGTAAGTTTTATAGTAGATCCATGGTTTAAATTTTAAGAACTTATGTAAATAGTTGTTTAAAATATATGTTATAATTTTGAGCTTGATCGAATGGTTGAATTGAAGATTATTGAATTTCAAATAGGTTGAAGTCTTAGAAATTGGACTTTGAGGGGCAATTAGGATTTCTAAGATCTTTTGCAATCTTCAAGTTGGATTGGAACGAAATTTATATATAAAAATAAAAAAAATTAATTTACTACACATATGTGAAATTTGAGAACAATTGAATGGTTTGAAAAAGAAATATTAGCATGAGAAGTTCAATATTCAGATTGGAGTAGGAGGTAGGCCAATACCTAAGCAAATTTTAGGATTTTTCTTCGATTTGAGATAAGACTTTGTTATTGCAATTTCCATTCTACTTTCTATAGCTAAGTGCTTGGTCCATTCTCAAGCAAGACTTTATATAATACAATAGTGTCCATATAGAAAACTTGCCTTGTAAGTTAAGTTATGTATTGTCTAAAATCAAAATATTTTGAGGTCGTATAGAACATCATTACATAGCTCTTAGGTAGATAGTATATATAGAGGCAAGAGTGAAGTCTTCTTTACTCTTGTCAATTCTTTTCTTGCTTCTAATCTAATTTCAAGAGTCTATAGTTTTTTTGTCTTTTGACAATAGCCATTCTAATTTCTTTTTAATATACATACCTTCTTATTTCTATTTTACTATACTTCTTTGAGAAAATCTCACTTGTTTATTTACTTTCATTAAATTCTTGTCCTTAAAAAATTGATAAGAATACACTTACAATATCTAAGCTTTGTCTTTTTTTTTTTATTAAGAGTAGATTATTCTTTTTTCTTGATAAAACATAAGTATATTAGAGGTTGCAAATAATCCTCTTCTAAATTGATATTATTTTGAATATTTTTTTGTTCTCTCGTTCTTTTCTTTACTTGTCTTAAGCAATATTATACATCTTTTTTCTTCTAAGTATTATTATGGCAAAGGTTTTTAAAATGAAAAATGCAATAGTACAAAATATAAGAACAATTGAAAAAGTTAATACTTGTAATGCATCAATTCCATTTACTACCACAAGAACGAACAAGATTAATAAAATGTAGAGATATAAAAATGATAGAAGCTATTTCAACATTTGTACGAAATCATATTTCTTTTTTTATAATAGAATACCATTCAAGCTTTAAAGAATCAAGAATTGCCTTACTTGAGAAATTTGATGGTACAAGATCAAAGTTTTGAAGTTTCATTAGTCAAGTATAACTAACAATTGAACTTCTATTCTAAAGCTATCTAATTCTAGGATCACAAGTCAAGTTTATTAAAACAATACTTTTTGGTTCTACGTTGTCATATTACGTGTTGTCTTCTTTACAAATGCACTAAGCACCTAGCTGTGGAAGGTGAGGTTATATTTCACAAACATCTAAAAAATCCTAATAGATTTCACCCATGTTAAAAGAATATAATTCAAATTCCAATTCAAAAGTACTAAAAAATACTCTTCTTAGTAGCCTCAATCACACATAAATCTCAATTATCTTATTACTTTCATATTTAAGCAATTTAGATTTTTCTTATAAGCTCCAATCCTAATCAGTGAGTTTTAACAAGCTGTAACTTCTAATCTGACCGTCCACTTGATGTAAAATTTTGCATGGAATTGTTAATGTAAGTCCTCTATATGCTCACGAATTTTTAGTCTAATCCAACATACAAATTGTGAGAAAATCTCCAAAAATTGCACTAATGTCACTCGGCTGCCAATTTGAAAAGTGAAGCAAAAATCCTAGCTGTGATTTTTCCTTCTTCAACCATTAAATTTGACTCAAAATTGGTGTGAAGTTGATCTTTAAGTCCTTCAACACCATGCCAAATTTCATCTTGATCCAACTGGTAGATCTTTAGATATTACAGAAACCTTACTCAACCTCAAACTGCCAACTTCCAAAACTCTCTTGTGTTAAAAATCAGATATCTCTAAACCACACTGTTAAATTATGACAAACTTTTATATATGCTTAGCACACCCAATAATCCAAATAATATCAAATTTTGAATTATAGATGTTATACTGATTGCACAAACTAATCAAAATTTCTAGTCCTAATTATATTATATAAAATCCAAATCACCAATATAAATCTTGACTTTGAACAACAATTTTCAAGACTTCAAAAATCCTAAAAAAAAAATCTTTATATCCTTGAAAAGAACTTCAAGCTAGCTCTCAAATCTTAATCTTTGATCTTCAAATGCCTCTCTAATTTGCCCTAGGCAGTTATTTTAATGACCAAAGGTCTAATTTCGACTCTGTCTCACAAATGGTCAACCCTCGGGTATCAATCTAATCTATCCTAAGGAATTTTTTAGCCCAATCCTACCTTCAATTTGATCCTAGTATCAACTATATCAACCATTTACCTCTTCTACGCTGATTTTATCAATTTATGGCCTTTCTAAGGCAGTAAAAGAGTTTCTATATCCTAGAAGGTAAAAATACTAACTAATTTTTATCTACTTACTATTAAGATAAGAAAATAGGCTAAGAGACTTTCATAAAAGCCTTATTAAAATATTTTGAATTATTGTTGAATTAATATAATAGAATATTAATTAAAAAAGTATTTTTAGTCATATTTTTACTATATAATCATATCATATCATGACAATGTTATCATAGTTTTTATCTTTTCTTGAATGATGTCATTCAATATTAGATAATTTTAAAGTTTTTTTAGGAGAATTTTGATCTATACATAGAGAATATAATATAATTTATGTTACAACAAAAAAGATCTATATTTTGTAATAAAAAAATCAATTTGTAATATTGTATGCTTTATAGTTTTGACAAATTGAAATTGATATCAAGTGGAATGATATTACATTTATTAATTAATTTCTTTACAGATTATAAAATAAGATGAAGAAATTGATGCTCAATTTAATTGATCCTCAAATATTGAATCAAACAATTTATTTTGTTGAAAAGTATGACAATTCGCTTTTTGAATTTTGGTCAAGAATTGCATAAGTAGGCCTCAACATTATTACAATTCAATGGCAATACCAATGTCTTCTCAATACATATCTTTAGAAGTAGTGGATATACAAATTGATAAGGTATATTTCAAACATCTTATTGAATATAAAAAGACTTATTGTTATTAAGAAGGATTGTATCTATATTATAGAAAATCAAAGCATATTATTCAATATTATTCAAAGAAGCAATACAATCATAAAATAAAAAGTATAATTATCAAAAAAGATAATATATTGGAAAATAAGTTTGTCCAGCTATAATAGGAATTATGAGGCTAAAACCTTGTACAACACCTAATGAAGGTCCTATTTTCTCCTCAAAATTCTCTCCTTATTTTACAATAGATATTAGTTTAGAACCTAAACATTACAAAGACTTGGCCTTGATAGGTTCAAGAGCCTCAATTTATTTTTTAGATTAAGAGTTTGTTAAGAAATATAATATATTTTTAATGAAAAAAATATATATTCATGTAGAAGTCATAGATAGTTGTTTATTATTATTTGGAGATATTATTCATAAAAAATTTCTTCTAGAAATAGTAACTAATAGTCATAGTATTTTGTGGTATTTAATATTATTACAACTTATTTTAATCTAATCATTTTTAGTTTATTTTAGTTAAAAAAATATAATCCTTAAATAGATTAGATTTCTCATAGTCTTGATTTTTTTAAAAGTATAATTAAAAATATAAATAATCAAATAAAAAGTTATAAGTCTAACACAATCAAACTTATGTTTGTAAGTACAAATACTTGCTTATATATTACAAAAAAATGATCACCTTGTGTCATTTATGCCACATCTATTTTTAATAGTGGAAAGACTTCAAATGGCATTCCTACCTAATATCAAGATTTTAAATATGTATTTGAAAAGAAGAATGCAAATACTCTTCCAAAATATCATTCCTATAATTACTCAATTGACTTTTAAGAAAGAACTTAATCGCTATTTGGTGCAATCTATAGTTTGTCACAAAATGAGTTGACTTAATTCAAAGATTATATTAAAGAAAATCTAGCCAAAAACTTCATATGCCATTCCAAATCTCTAGTAAGAGTTTTAATTTATTTATGAAGAAAAAAGATGGATCATTGTGAATGTGTGTCAATTATCAAAGATTCAACAAGATCACTATTAAGAACAAGTATTTACTATTTTTGATATCTAGATTTATTAATCAATTGAATCAAGCTAAGATTTATACAAAAATAGATCTTAAGAGCCATAAAATTTAGTATGTATGAAAAAAAGAGATGAATGGAAGAATGTGTTTTGAATCAAGTACAGATATTTTGAATATAATGTCATGCCTTTTAGACTTATAAATCCACAAATAGCTTTTTAATATCTAATAAATATTATTTTTAAAGAGTTTTTAGAAAATTTTATCATCTATTATCTATATGACATTTTAATCTATTCTAAGAATATAAAAGAAGATGAACTTCATGTTTGTTATGTATTATAAAAACTAAGAGATGCAAGACTCTATGCTAAGATAAAAAAAAATATGTATTTTATACTACTCAAGTCAACTTCTTGGAATACATCATTTCAAATGATGGACTTATAATGGATCTTAAGAAATTTTAAATTATTATAAATTAAAAAATCTCAAAAATGATAAAAGATGTTCAATATTTTTTGGAATTTTCCAACTACTATCAAATCTTTTATGAAAGACTTCTCTCAAGTTGCTACTCTACATACACATTTATCTTATAAAGATAAACTTAATAGAATCAAGAAGTGGAAGCAATATTTCAAGTTTTGAAGATAGATGTTATTTTTGTACCAATCTTATATCATATCAACTTTTTAAAGCTATTTTTTATAGAAATAGATGCATCAAACTTTGTTTGAATGCCATGTTATCAAAAATAGGAATAGATAATAAACTTCATCCAATAGCTTTTATTCCAAAAAAAATTAGTAGCTGAAATTAATTACAAGATCCACCTTAAAAAAACTTCTTGTAATTATGGATTTGTTGTAAGAATGGCACCATTACCTAGAAGGTACTCTTAATCCAGCCATTCGATATATAAAGTACAAAAATCTTAATATTTTATGTCAACATGTATTTTGAATCATCGCCAAGCTTGCTTGAGTATGTCTTTGTTAAGATTCAAATTCAAAATAACTTATTGACCAAAAAAAATAATAAGATTTATTTGATATATTCTTTGAATAATTTTACTTTATACCAAAGGAATGAAATGTCACTTTTGATCAATAACAAATAATTCTCTTGAAGCCAAAGTATGTTTATCTTCAAATAATGAAATAAAATATTAATTATTGATTCAACTTTTACTAAGCAATTTTAGTCAAGTATGTCTTTTGATCTTTTTATTTGTGATATTAAAAGAAACTCTTCAAAGTATCATGATATTTTTAAATTTGAATTCAAGAATAATCTACTATATTTTGAGGAGTACTTATATATTTAAGAAGATGAAGCTCAATTACATGTTCTTCAAGCTCATCATGAATTTCTAACAATAAGACATTTTGGGTACAATAAGACTTTGAAACCAATATCTAAGGATTTTTGATGGCTCTAAATGTAGACGGTGGTCCAAGATTTTATACAATGCTATAATATTTGCTTAAGATTACAAACTCCTTATCATCAATCTTATAGAATTTTTCAACCATTACCTATCTAAAATAACTATGGACTTCTATTTCTATGGATTTTATCAAAAATCTTCTAGTCTCAAGTTCTTATGACTCTATATTTATGATAGTAGATTGTTTTATCAAGTTGACAGATTTTGAACCATATATAAAATCTATCACTAGTGAAGAAATAACCAAGCTTTTTTTTGACAATATCTTTTATTATTTTCGATTACTTAAAAATATTATATTAGATAGGAAAATTTAATTCGTATCAAGATTTCAAAAAATATTTTTCAAGATTTTAAAGATAGATATAAAACTATCTTCAACTTTCCATCTTTAAATTAATGGACAAAAAAAGCGTAGAAATCAAGTTTTAGAATAATATTTGAAGTATACTATCAATTTCTAATAAAATGATTAGAAAACTCTTTTGTCATTGGTAAAGTTTGCTTATAACAACACAATATATTCTTCTATTCAACAAACATCTTATTTTATTAATTATAATTATTATCTATAACTAAATGCTTTTGACTTTTTAAAGTTAATGATCCTCTAGCAAAATATTTGGCAAATCATTTATTTGAGTTACATATAATAATTAAGATACTACAAGAAAAGGCTCAAGAATAATAAAAAAACAATGCAAATGCCTATTGTAAGATTCAGCTTTATTTCCACATTGATAATAAAATATGATTATTTTTTCATAATATTCAAATTATTTGCCATTATAAAAAGTTAGATTACTTACTTATGAATGAATCAATCTAATTACTTCTTATTGATTACATCTATTAAATTTTATGAAAATCCATCTTCTATTTCATGTATCTCTTTTTGAGTCATATAATACAATAAATATCTTGAAAAGAAGACAAATATCATTGCCTTCTATAGAAGTCAATAAAAATAAAGAATTTAAGGTGGAAGAAGTCTTAGACTTAAGGGAGGGTTGACTAAGATTGAAATATATTATTCATTGGTACAAATATAATATTAACAAATATAGATATGATAGCCAGAAAAAAATCTTATAAATGTAGCAAAGAATGTCAAAGCTTTTCATGAATGCATCCATCAAAATCAAAAAAAAGAATAGTAAATCTTTGCTGTAAAAGAAACACAATTTAAAAAACATTGCATTCTATCTTCTATCATTGTTTTTAATTTCTATATAATTATGGCATTAAAGATATAAAGAATCAATAACTAATAGATTCAAATTAAGATCCATCATTTATTGAATTATTAAATAAGACATTGTAATTATCATAGTCTTTAACATGATGTAATAGGAATGAAGACCTTTAAGAGTAACATGTTTTTTTTTGAATAGATGACAAGATACAATGCATTTGGTATCACGACCTCAAAAAGAAAGTTTTAATATTTGGTGATTTTATTAGAGGTAGAAAAATCTCTTGATGGTATTATAAATGTTTTGTTTGAAAGAAGTTATGAAGGTTTCAACAATGATCAAATAACATGGTAGTCTTTTTGCCCTAGTATAAGACATTACCAATAGTTGAGAGGACCTATCAACTACCTTCAAAGGAAACAAAGATTAGAATACATAGCAAATATAATTTGACTCATCTTAAACTTCTTCAATATGTAATTATTGCTCCTTGTAGAATTTGTCTCTGAAAAAAGAGTTAATTTCAGAGATATATATTTACTATAATTATTACTTAAATGATATGAATAGATAAAATTAGATAAAAGTAGATTAATTTCATAATATCTTCTAAATAGACTTTTTAAAAGTTTTATAGATATTGCTTTAAATTACATGTATTTATAGTTGATTGATAAGTTAAAACTTAGTCAATAAGTTTATCACGTACCACACATGTTGATAGCTTGTAGAACCAGCGAATTATATGGCGCTCACATAGAAAACTTACCTTGCAAGTTATGATACATGTTGTACAAAGTCAATATATTTTGGAAGTCTTATAGAATATTGCCACATAGCTCTTAGATAGATAATATATATAGAGACAAGAGTGAAGCCTTCTTCATTCTTGTCAATTCATTTTTTGTTTTTAGTTTAATTTTAAGAATCTATAATTTTCTTGTCTTTTAACAATATCCATTCTAGTTTTTTTTAATATACATACCTCCTTATTTTTATTTTTTCAAACTTCTTTGAAAAAGTCTCACTTGTTTATTTGCTTTCATTGAGTTCTTGTTCTTAATACCATACCAAGTTTGTTGTAATATCTTTTACTTTTTAAAGAATTTTCTTTTTCTTTTTTCATCACTAATATAAAAAGTCACTTCTTTGCTATTGAATTCTTTGGATCATAAGGTTGATAGATTTTCATTTTTTTTTCCACCCATTTAAGAACTATTTTTCTTATCACTTCATAGTTGTCTTCATTGCATCTTTTTTTTATTTGAAGATGATATAATAGGTTTGATGCTTCTTTTGGATCTAAAATAAAATAAATTTTTTATTTTTCATATAATAAATCTTTTTTTCTTAAAATATCTTCATATCTCTTAGAATTTTTTTAAATAAATTTGATATAATTAAGTTTATTTAATATCTAAGCATAATTATTAATTGTACTTTGATGAATAAGTAAAAAAATAAAAATTCTTTAATCTAAAATTATTACCACTATAGCTAGAATTGGCATAAATTTCAACATCTTATCCTTCATCCTCTAGATATATAATTTTTATAAAAAGCTTACATCCTATATATCTTTTAGATAATTATTTTCTAAATTTAGTAATATTATTGATTTAATCAATATCCTTGCCATAAAAATTTTGTCTTTGGTAGCACAAAAAGATTGCCATTTTTGAGATATAAGGTGTCTTTTTTTTAATTCATACTTAATCCAAGTCTTAATGTCTTTGGTGACGTAAGTCTTTGGAATTCCATATTTATTCCCTCCTACCATCTATTTCAAATCATGTAATCCTTAAAGAGTTTTTGCATCTATAAGATGGGATCCTCTTTTGCAATATCCATTTCAAATTATTGATATCTATTTTTCAATGTATGAAATAATAAAGTCCAAATATTTTTAATTAAATAATTAATTTTCACCATTATGCAACTTAAGTATCTCAAAACCATTTCTAAAAAGTTCTCATTTTTTTCAAAATGATTATATGAAATACTTCAATTGAAGTTTTTTCTTGATGAACAAAATTAACATCTAATTCAATAGTAGTCTCAATTATTCAATTAAGCATTCTTCTAATTTATATTTAAAGAAATAATATCTATTAGGCATAAATACTAGAGGATCTAATTTTGGATCTTGAACCACAACCATTTCATATTCATCTTCTTATCCTTTATTATCTAAAAGTCATGGGAAGTTGAAGTCAATTTCATCATTTGAAGAAATATTGTCAAAGTTAAGGACCTCAAAGACTTCATTAATGGTTTCTATCATGCCTCCATTTTCTAAGTTTTGAAATATAGTATCTACTTCACCTACAAAAACAACATACATAATGGTTAGTATTGCATAACGTTCTTATTTTTAAAATAATATTTAACTAATTGGCAGTAATCTCTACCATTAAATTTTTATATTAGTTATTGCCAATATTTTAAATTAAAATTATAAAATGGTGGATCCCATCACAAAGTTGCCCAAATAATGACCACTTTCTACTTATTTTTCATCCATTTTTTACTACCAATTTCTCCACAGTGGTAAAAAATGGTCACCATCTATACTTATTTATAATTTATTCTACTCAATTTTTACCATCTATTTCTCCTTGGTGTTGAAAAATGGTCTCCATTCATGTCCATTTGTATTACTTCTATAATTTTTACACAAAATCATGTCTTTGTGGTAACAATCACTATCCATTTTTTCTTGCTAAAAATTTGTCCTTTTTTTTTCCTTGTTTGTTTGTTTGTTTTTTTTGTTTGTGATTGCTACCATGATTCTCTATGAGGAGGCACTACTACCCTCATATTACTCTGTAGGATTTGGCAAGCCTCCCCGTCCTACTCCACTAAGTGACTTCCAAGATATAATTTATTTTGTAAAAGACCATCAAATCTTATTATCATGTTGTGCAGCAATGTTGACACAAGGAGAGGGTGGCTAGTACTCATGGCCACCCTATCTTATAGGGCTACATACTTGGCTAAATCTCTTGCATTTCTTATGCAATTCCGGTCTTCCATAGTTCCCAAGTGTTATCCATCCTTACCGCTTCTTCCACTCTCTCCTGCTCACCTCGCCACGTTCATTTTCTTGCTCCCTTTATACTCCCTTCTTCACTTCTCTGCAACTACTGCTAATTTTTCTTGAGATCTTATGCTCATCTTTTGTGTTCTCCATGAATTCTCAACAGACCCTATAACAACAAGGATTCAAATTGAAAATCTAAGAGCCTAGATGTCTTGAGCTAGTTAATTGAATAAGAATGTTTTTTTGACATGTAATAACGAGGTTGGTTCTCACTACATTTTCATTCATCCAACTTTACGCATAGATTCATTTGTCAAACTTTAGACATACATTCGTTCATTTCATTTTTAAGATCATTCTATTATTAGAAAATAAAATAAAATACATAGCACATATTTATTTAAAATCTATTTTAATTCATTACATATAAAAAAAGTTTTTTTTATCTTTTTTTATTTCAAAAAGATTATATATATATATATATATATATATATATCTAAATATGTGTAATTATTATATCTATATATCTATATATCTATATATATATATATATATATATATTGTACCATTGGATCTCCTTACTTTGCATCTAGATTTTTATATTAAGGAGAGTTATTAAGGCATTATATTAAATTTTTTATGTTAATCTAAATTATTATAAAATTAAAATCAATAACATTAATAAAATTCGTTTTTGTGATTCTTGACTACATTGTGATTTGTGGTTAAATTTAGTTGTTGTTTATTACAATGGTGCTAGAGGTGATTTTAAAAAAGATAAATTTATCTTATATACAAATAGACACTTTTATATACAAATATATATATATATATATATATATATACATACACACACACATATATATACTCAAAAATATTATTATTAATTAAAATATTTTTTTATATTTATATAAAAATATATTAGATATATCCATATATCCTTATAAATAAATAAGATATATCCCCGTCTCTCATTCCTACTTCCCCTCCCCTCATCTTAAGTTTTGAGTTTTTAATTATTCTTGATAACAACTTTATCCAAATTCTCAAATTTGAGGTATTTACTTATTAAAATTTTGCTTTTAGTTGGAATAAATATTTGTGGTGGTAAATATCACATCCAAATAATGTGAAGGGTTGAATCAAAATAATGTTTCAAAGGACTATGTTTCTATCAATAGATTTAAGTGAAGTTTGTAAATTGCATGATCTAACATTCAATCAAAAATATTGTTTTTTGAATTGCAAGATTTTCTTAAATACATGTAAACACAAAATTATTCTGTATGTAGACATACATACATTCTCTTTGTGGACAGTATTTGCATGTTAAATCCTAGCATTCATCTCCTTACCATTAAATTGTGAAATTAGAATAATAATAATAATAATAATAATAATAATTTTAACAATTAAATTGCACAATAACAAAAAAATATGGTTTTTCATGTAATCTTTTTACATTACTTTTGTCATGTTGTATTTTATTTAAAAAGTATCATATATTTGTACATGTATAATGGAAGAAAACATGTCATAATATTACATTTCATACATAAATTTATGCTTTTGCTTCTTCCTTCCTTTAACTATTATTATTTATTGTAACCCAAATTAGCATGATTATCTAAATTCGTGGTGTGTTTAATGGGTCAGGCTGGGAATGGGGTTCAAGACATGAGACGGATATAGAATAGATGATAAGGTGGCAAGGGGGGGTGTGGCTTTAACAACTCTTTAAATAAATCATATGAAAGATCATTATTGAAGTAAAAAAATTCTATATGATTGAGGTATAAATAGTTGGGATGTAAATAGGGGTTGGGCCCCACGATGGATGCACGACATTCATCCACTGAGGACCACATTGTGGCTCGTCAGCTCTGTTCCCACAAACCGGATATCAATTGAACTTCCAGGACGTCAACCTAGATACCCGGACTGTAGGGGAATAATCCGGATGTCAATAGGACGGGGGGCTTCGGCCGAAGGACCTAAGTAGTAGTCTACTTCGGAGCCTTCTCTTCTCTATTCTCTAGTGCTACTGTTGTTCGTATGGATCACATCTTGCATCTCTAGTTGTTGTGGGGATCCCTGGCCGAACTAACACTCTCATCAGCTGGGAAGATGTCGGAAGTACAAGGCAGCGTGTTCTTTTCGCGGTTCTGCAACAAGATTTTAGCCTGAAGTGCTGAATTTCGAGTTGTTGTAGAGTTCGCTTGCAACGCGAGCTCTATTTGAGACTTTATTGATGTGGTAGAGATGGTTGAGTGTTTTTTATTTTTGTTCTTATGAATTATGAAATACTAATGATTTGAGACTTTCATTCTGAATTCATCTAGAGAGAGCTGGGCCTAGACTTTGGATATCGAATTAAGATCAGATATGGGGACAGGAACTCGTTCGATGCGGAGAGAACATAGGGTTTTTGCGCTCTTCCTTCTAGTTGTTTTTTGTAATGTCTTGAGGTCGGACGCCGGATCAAGTTCTCGAGATCTCCTCGCAGAGAGCTTCATCCCTCAAACAAAAAATGTCCAGCAAAAGCGAAGTGGCCAGGCATATGCAACTCTTTTGTACGGTGATGAATTTCTTCTCGGGGTGAGGGTTTTAGGGAAGTCCATACGGAATACGGGAGTTGCAAAGGACATGGTGGCGCTTGTTTCTGATGGTGTCTCAGAAACTGGGATTCGACTTTTGAAAGCAGATGGATGGATTGTCCAGCGTATTAAGCTACTTGCTAACCCTAATTCTAAGCGTCCCACCCGGTTCTGGGGTGTTTACACGAAGCTTAAGATTTTCAACATGACCGAATACAGCAAGGTTGTGTATCTAGATGCTGATACCATCGTCACTCGTAGCATCGAGGATCTTTTCGAATGCCAGGGCTTCTGTGCAAACTTGAAGCACTCTGAGCGTTTAAATTCGGGCGTGATGGTGGTGGAGCCTTCAAGTAGTCTCTTTGAAGACATGATATCAAAGGTGCAGACGACGTACTCCTACACGGGCGGGGATCAAGGATTTCTAAATTCGTATTATGTAGGCTTTGCTGATGCCGAACTTTTCAATCCACAATTGCCACCGGAAATTCGGAAAGCTCGTCCAAAGAAAATGGAGCGGCTTACCACACTCTACAATGCCGATGTTGGCCTGTTTGCATTGGCGAACAAGTGGATGGTTGATGCTAGTGAGCTCCGCGTGATACATTACACACTCGGACCATTGAAGCCTTGGGATTGGTATGCAGAATGGCTTCTGGAGCCTGTGAAGATGTGGCAAGACATCAGGATTACATTGGAGGAGGTTTTACCTGGAACAGGACAAGGCCGTGATCCACACATTAGTCTGATTACATGGACTCTTTTCCTGGTTCCTTTAATAGTTCTATGCTACATCAAGAGGACATTGCTCCTTCAAATTCAGAAAGATCTATTCGCCCTTGTGTGCAGTGGATCCGTGTTTTGCACTTATGCTAATCAGTTGTGGTATAAGTACAAGCCAGGAGTCACTTTGCCCACCTACTTCACCTCGGGAGCCGCCGTCTCCAATGGTTGCAAGCATCAGGGCTGTCCCAAAGGTGCTAGCGGCGACGCGGGATTGTCCTGTCGCGTACCCAAGCATTTAGGGATGATGGCGATTGTTGCGTGTTTCTTTGCATTGTTCGCATCTCTCGGATTGGCTGCTTTCCTTGTTCCTCGGCAAGTTATGCCATGGACCGGATTACTTCTGACATACGAGTGGACATTCTTCACATTCCTCTTGCTGTTCGGAAAGTTTCTTGACTACATCTATTCTTTGGGAAGAAACACTGCCATAAAGTCGTTGAGTATTGCTGAAGAGATCAGCTTTTACAGCGCAGAAAAACTGCATTCAAAGAACTCCACCTATTGGGACGCCGAAACGAGCACATACGGTATTGTCGCTGCACTAACTGCTCTTCTAATCCCAACTCTACCTTGGATTTTTGGCACCACAGCCATTTTTGCTCGCGCTGGTCTGATGGTGTCAGGCGGTTTTGTCCTTGCCGTGGTGGGGACCTACTCCGCCGAGCAGCTTGCCGTTCACTGGTTCTTGAGGGGGCACGATGATTGTAGTCACATGGAAAGATCGTCTTGACATCTTTCCTATGTTCAGTGGTCTGAATGATACATAATGCACAATCTTTCGCTTGCTGGCAGACTTGTTCCATAGTTCAGACATAGGTTAGACAAATGTTTTGGCATTAGCTGGCCTGGACAGAATAGATGAAGTAGCAAACTTATATATATCCCTTGCATACTTTTCAATCTAGTGTTGTACATAACTTGTTGATTGTACTTTCGAGGTTGTGCTTCTGTCTAAACACTGTCATGTTTCTAATGTTAGAAAGTATCAGTTCCTTTTGAAATCTCTGGAATTCAACTCAATGCAAACTGGTGTCTGGGAAGGTAGCAGCCTTGCATTGGTTGTGAAGTGTAGAATTGGATGTCCTGATCTTGTCCTTAGATTTATGATGTCCTTTTCAGACTATTGATTATGCTAACCCCTAAAATTTCAAGTAGCCTTTTGTGTGGTTTTTTGGAATTGTTTTCCTTGAAGTTGTAACAAATAGGGAAAATTAATTAGAGATCTTATTGTATATTGTAGGAGTATCTCTTACTCAAGCATTAGTATGATATGACAATAGATTAATTGATCTAAATCACTTGTATAAAGTGAATATTTACATCTTTATTAGACTTTGTTGCCAAATTGATGTTCTATTGTATTAAACAACAATCCATGCAATAAACTTCATTGTTTGTGAATTGGTGATATAATTGTGTTCACAAGATAGAAATGAAGAATTGTTTTGGATAGATAATGCATAACATTCATTCGAATTTATTCATATTATTTTTGAAATAATATAAATGTTATTGAAATCATCTATTTTTGTAATAAATACTATATAAAGCATGTTAAGTAGAATAAAAGTCTACTTAAATTATTATTAGTTATGAAAGGAATATTGTGTTTTTAGTCTCAAAAATATAAACTAGTAGATTCAAATAGACATCATATTCCAAAATGACATTAAAATCTTTGAGATTGTGATGTTTACATTGTGTTAATTATAAAGATGCATTTATGTAATTAGACTATGTGATACTTGTTGTTATGTAAAAAATAATGCTATTTGTA
This sequence comes from Physcomitrium patens, assembly GCF_059467195.1. NCBI lineage: Eukaryota > Viridiplantae > Streptophyta > Bryopsida > Funariales > Funariaceae > Physcomitrium > Physcomitrium patens. The sequence goes on from NC_143410.1 coordinate 5,074,106, forward strand.
TTCACATTAAAAAAAATCAAAATCAAAATGTGGTTTTTTCAAAGATTGAAATGATTTTATATATAAAAAATCATTAATTTAGAAATAAATAAATAAATATATATATATATATATATATATATATAAGTGAAGATAATAGTTTTGCATCTTTAAGATGGCTTTAAATCACACTTATACATATTTATATTAATAAGAAGTGTTATGTAGAAGATAAATATAAGTAAATTTGATATTATCTTGTAGCAAAACTTCTTAGAAGCTTTATAGACACCTATATACCTTTATACATGTTTGTTGTTGATTGATAGGTTAGAAACTAGGCCAACAAGTTAGCCACATGTTGCATGTGTTAGTAGCTTGTGGTAACAGGTAACTATATAGCATCATATATGAAATTAGTCTTGTAAGTTAGATACATGTCTTATAAGTTGAATACATATTAAAGATTCTATAAAAAGCCATCATATAGCTCTTAGTTAAATAGTAAAGGCAAAAGTAAATCCTTCTTCACTCTTATCAATACCTTTCTAAGTCTTAGTCTAGTTTCAAGAGTATCTACTTTTCTTGTCTTTGGCAAAAGCCATTCTAATTCTAATACTATACTTGTCATAAACATACTCATGTAAGCTAGTAATTAGATATACAAATAGATAGAAGTAATAACAGTAAGTTAATTCTATAGTACTTAATATGGAAGTTTCTTAGAAGCTTCATAGACGCTGCTTTGACTTCATAGGTATCTTTAATTGACTTTTTGGATTAGAAACGTGGTCAACAAGTTGGCCATGTGCCACACATGTTGTTAGCTTGAAGATCAAGCTAACTATGTGGCCCAAAGTACAAAAACTTGCCTTGTAAGTCAAGGCATGTGTCCTACAAAGTCAACACATATTGGAGGTCCTATAGAACATCGCCATGTAGCTCTTAGTTAGATAGTATATATAGAGACAAGAGTGAAGCCTTCTTCACTCTTGTCAACTCTTTTCTTGCTTCTAGTCTAGTTTCAAGGGTCTCTAGTTTTCTTGTCTTTTGGCAATAGCCATTCTAGTTTTTCTTTCAATATACATACTTATTTATTTATATTTTATAACCTTTCTTTGAGTGAAGGCTCACTTGTCTGGATTGTTTTTTCATTGAGTTCTTCTCTTTGACAGATTGATAAGAATATATCTACAATATCAGAGCTTTGTCTAATCTTGATTAAGAGTGGATTACCCTTTTTTTTTGATAAGATATAACCATATTAGAAGTTACGGATTACCCTCTTTTGAATTGATATTGTCCTTAGTATTTTCTTTGTTCTCAAGTCTTCTCTTCTATTTGTCTTGCGCGATATTAGACATCTTCTCTTTTCTAAGTGATATCATGGCAAAACTTGTTGAAATGAAGAATGCAATAGCACAAATGTAAGAGCAATTGAGGGAGTTAATGCTTGCGATGCATCAACTCAATTTACCACCACAAGGAGCAATAAGATTGGTAGGAAGTGAAGATATAGAAATGGTTGGAGCTGCTTCAACATCTGCACCAAACCATGTCCTTTCTCCTATGGTAGAACGCCCTTCCAATGTTAGAGAACCAAGAATTATCCTACTCGAGAAGTTTGATGGCACCAGATCCAAGTTTCGAGGATTTATCAATCAAGTGGAACTTGTGATTGAACTTCAACCCCAAAGCCATACAACTATAGGATCGCAAGTTAGATTCATTGGTACGCTTCTTTTAGGTTCAGCACTATCGTGGTTTTCATCTTTTCTTGAACGACGAGATCCAATATTGGATAATCTAGAGAAATTTTTGGCGGAGTTTTGATCCATGTATGGAGAACATGATGTAATTCGTCTTGCAACCAATAAGATCCATATTTTACGACAAGATAATCGATTAGTAACGTTGTATGCTTCACAATTTTGATAACTTGCAACTGATATCAAGTGGGATGATGCTGCACTTATTAGCCAATTTCTCTATGGATTATAATATGAGGTAAAAAAATTAATGCTCAACTTACTTGATCCTCAAACATTAAGTCAAGTAATTGACTTTGCTGTGAAGTGCGAATATGTGTTGACTTTGTAGGACACATGCCTTGACTTACAAGGCAAGTTTTTCTATGTGTGGGCCACATAGTTAGCTTGGTCTTCAAGCTAACAACATGTGTGGCACGTGGCTAACTTGTTGACCACGTTTTTAATTCTAAAAAGTCAATTAAAAACACCTATGAAGTCAAAGCAATGTCTATGAACCTTCTAAGAAGCTTCTATATTAAATACTATAGAATTAACTTACTTTTATCTACTTTTACTTACTTCTACCTATTTGTATATATAAAAACTAACTTATATGATTATGTCCGTGACATTACCCCCCCTTCTAGGAACGAGTTCCACGAGGAGCGGTCATCATATGTTGAGGAAATCTATGATGCGACGAATTGTATTCACCACATACTCTGATCTTTGTTCTCTTTGAAGATGATTGATAGGGCCTCTCAACTATCAGTAGTGTCCCATATGAGGGCGGGAAGGCCACCCAGTTATTTGATTATTGTTGAGGCCTTCATAACTTCCTTCAAATAGAACATTTGGAACACCATTAGGAGTTGTTCCTATCTCTAGCACAATCACCAAACATCGGAAGTCCCTTCGCAAGTCGTGATACTAAACGCGTTGTATCTCGCCATCTTTTCGAGGAAGAACATGTCGTTCTGGAAGATCTTCATCTCGATTGCGTCGTCTTGAAGGTTGTGACAATCGTAATGTCTCGTTCAGCAGGTCAGCAAATGAAGGCTCTTGAGTCGAATCCGTTGGTTGTTGGTTCTGCATCTCTTGAGCGTCACTACTACAAAGAAGCTATGAACAAGAATTGAAAGTAGAATGTTATCTTGCCTAGATGTTGTTTCTTTTATAAAGAAGGTTTTCATCTTGATTTTGATGGATGTCTTCGATGAAAAGCCTCCACCGCCTTTGTTACATTTATAAGATTCTTTATTGGCTCCCATGTGCATTCACTAATATCATATCCGCGCCAATGGACAAGATATTCTAATTTATTTCAGCGCCCCCTTGAATCTAAGACTTTTTCTATTTCAAACTCTTTATTATTGTCCACTTCTATAGCAGGAGGTAGAGCTTGTCGTCTTCTTGGTATGTTCACTATCTTGTATAGTTCAAGAACAGACACGTGAAATACTGGATGAATTGCCAAATCTTTCATAGTAGGATTATGCTTTTTTGGCAGAGTTTTGATCCATGTATGGAGAACATGATGTAATTCGTGTTGCAACCAATAAGATCCATATTTTACGACAAGGCAATCGATCAGTAACGTAGTATGCTTCACAATTTTGACAACTTGCAACTGATATCAAGTAGGATGATGCTGCACTTATTAGCCAATTTCTCTATGCATTACAATATGAGGTAAAAAAATTAATGCTCAACTTACTTGATCGTCAAACATTGAGTCAATCAATTGATATTGCTATGAAGTGTAACAATCGCCTTTTTGAATTTCAATCTGAGAACCATACAAGTAGACCTCAACGTTACTATAATTCAATGGCAACACCAACACCTCTTCAACACATACATTCGGAAGTAGAGGATATGCAAATTGATGCAGTACGTTTCAAACCTCTTATTGAGCAAGAAAAGACTCATCGTCATTAAGAAGGATTATGTTTATATTATGGAGAACCAAAGCACACTACTCAACATTGTCCAAAGAAATGATGCAATCACAAAATGAGGAGTATGGCTATGAAAGAAGACAATATGTTGGAAAACGAGTTTGTCCAGCTACAATAGGGAACCGTGCGGCTGGAACCTTGCAAAACATCTAGTAAAGGCCATATTCTCTCCTCAGAGCCCTCTCCTTATTTTACATTAAATATTATTTTAGGACCAAAATATTACAAATTCTCTGTCTTATTAGATTTGGGAGCCTCAGCATATTTTTTAGATGAAGAATTTACTAAAAGACATAGCATATCTTTAGTAATGCAAAATAAACCTATTCATGTAGAAGTCATAGATGGTCATCTATTATCTTCTGGAGATATTACTCACGGAACCCTTCCTATAGAAGTAATAATCAATGGTCATAATAGTTTTGTAGTATTTAATATCATTAGATCTCCTTCTAATCTAGTCATTTTAGGTTTATCGTGGTTAGGAAAATACAACCTTCAAATAGATTGGATTTCTCGAACTCTTACTTTTTCTAAAAGTATAACTAACAGTGTAGTTAATCAAGTAGAGAGTCATAAGTCCAGTTCAATTAAACCCATATTTATAGGTGCAAAAGCTTTTTTGCATGCTGCCATGAAAGAATCACCATATATAATTTAGGCCACACTTTTTCCTACTAGTGAAAAGACTTCAAGTGGCATTCCAAGCCAATATCAAGAATTTCAAGATGTATTCGAAAAAAAGAATGCGGATACACTCCCGGAACATCGTCCCTATGATTGTTCAATTGACCTTCAAGAAGGAGCACAACTGCCATTCGGACCAATCTACAGCTTATCACAAAATGAGTTGACTGAACTCAAGGAGTATATTGAAGAAAATCTAGCCAAGAATTTCATATGCCATTCTAAATCTCCGACAGGAGCTCCAATTCTATTTGTGAAGAAAAAAGATTGATCATTGCGGATGTGTGTTGATTATCGAGGACTCAACAAGATTATCATCAAGAATAGGTATCCACTACCTTTACTATCTGGACTTCTTGATCAGTTGAATCAAGCTAAGATCTATACAAAAATAGATCTTCGGGGAATATACAATCTAGTATTCATCAAAGAAAGGGATGAATGGAAGACTGCGTTTCGAACTAGGTATGGACATTTTGAATACAACGTCATGCTTTTTGGACTTACAAATGCACCAATAGCTTTTCAACATCTAATAAATGATGTTTTTCAAGAGTTTTTGGACGATTTTGTGGTCTGTTATCTAAACGATATCTTGATCTATTCTAAGAATCGAAAAGAACATGAATTTTATGTTCGTCATGTATTACAAAAATTAAGAGATGCAGGACTCTATGCCAAGATAGAAAAGTGTGTATTCCACACTACTCAAGTCGATTTCTTAGGTTACATCATTTCAAATGATGGACTTATGATGGATCCTAAGAAAGTTCAAACTATTATAGATTGGAAGATCCCAAAAACGGTAAGAGATGTTCAATGCTTTTTGGAATTTACCAACTACTATCGGATCTTCATCAAAGACTTCTCTCGAGTTGCAGCTCCACTTACACGTTTGACTTGTAAAGATAAACTCCAATGGAATCAAGAAACAAAAGTTGCTTTTGAAACTTTAAAGACAACATTTATTTCTGCACCAATCTTGTATCGTGTTGATTTTTCCAAAGCATTCTTTATGGAAACAGATGCATCGGACTTTGCTCTTAGTGCGGTTTTATCACAAATGGGAATAGATGACAAACTTCATTCAGTAGCCTTTCATTCAAGAAAATTCTCAGCAGCAGAAATCAATTATGAGATCCATGACAAGGAACTTCTTGCAATTATGGATTCTTTTCAAGAATGGCATCATTATCTAGAAGGCGCTTCCAATCCAGTCACCGTGTATATGGATCACAAGAACCTCGAATATTTTATGTCAGCACATGTATTAAATCATCGCTAAGCTCGTTGGAGCATGTCTTTATCAAGATTCGAGTTTGTCATCACTTATCAACCAGGGAAGCAACAAGGTTTATCCAATGCCTTGTCTAGACGTTCTTATCTTGCACCAAAAGAACAAATAACAGCTTTTGAGCAACAAAGAACGGTTTTCTTGAAGCCGGAGCAATGTCATCTTTGAGCAATAAAATCAACATTGACTGTTGATTTAACTTTTCTTAAGCAATTCCAATTAAGTATGTCTTCAGACCCTCTTGTTCATGATATCAAGAATAATTCTTCTAAATCTCATGATCCTTCTAAATTTGAATTCAAGAACAACCTACTCTATTTTGAAGGACACCTATTTGTTCCAAAAGGAGAAACATGTTTACATATTCTTCAAGCTCGTCACGACTTTCCAAAAGCATGACATTTTGGATACAACAAGACTTTGGAGTTGATATCTAAGGATTTTTGGTGGCTCCAAATGTGGAAGGCAGTCAAAGATTTTGTACAATCATGTGATGTTTGCTCAAGATCAAAAACTCCTCGTCATCGATCTTTTGGACTGCTTTACTAATTATCTATTCCAGAACAACCATGGTCTTCTGTTTCTATGGACTTCATCATGGATCTTCCAATCTCAGGTTCTTATGATTCTATATTCGTGATAGTAGATCATTTTACCAAGATGGTACATTTTGTACCATGTACAAAATCTATCACAAGTGAAGAAATAGCTAAGCTCTTTCTTGACAATATCTATCGCTATCATGGATTATCAAAGAATATTATATCAGATACGAGAACTTAATTTGTATCAAGATTTTGGCAGACTCTTTTCAAGATTCTAAAAGTGGATATAAAACTATCTTCGGCATTCCATCCTCAAACTGATGGACAAACGGAGCGTGTTAATCAAGTTTTGGAGCAATATTTAAGATGTACCATTAACTGCCAACAAGATGATTTGGCAACTTTCTTGCCATTGGCAGAGTTTGCTTACAATAATACAATACATTTTTCTACAAAATGAACACCTTTCTTTACTAATTATGGTTATCATCCATGACTTGATACTTTTGACTTTTCAAAAGTTGATAATCCTGCTATGAAAGATTTGGCGACTTATTTGTCAGAGCTACATGCAATGATGAAAGTGCAGTTAAAAGAGGCTCAAGAACAACAAAAGATCAATGCGGATGTCTATCGAAAGGAACAACCACCATTCCTCTTGGGTGATAAGGTATGGCTACTTCGTCACAATATCAAGACCACTCGTCCTTATGACAAGTTGGACTATCGAAGGCTGGGACCATTTTCTATTTCTATACAAATCAATCCAGTTGCATATCGTTTACATCTACCGAAGTCAATGAAAATCCATCCAGTATTCTACGTGTCTGTTCTTGAACCATACAAGATAGTGGACATATCAAGAAGATGACAAGCTCCACCTCCTCCTATAGAAGTGGACAATAATGAAGAGTTTGAAGTAGAAAAAGTCTTAGATTTAAGGCGGCGTCGAAATAAATTGGAATATCTTGTCCATTGGTACGGATATGATATTAGTGAATGCACATGGGAGCAAGTAAAGAATCTTGCAAATGCAACAAAGGCGATGGAGGTTTTTCATCGATGACATCTATCAAAATTAAGATAAAAACCTTCTTTATAAAAGAAACAACATCTAGGCAAGATAACATTCTACTTTCAATCCTTGTTCGTAGCTTTTTTGTAGCTGTGACGTTCAGGAGATGGAAAACCAACAATCAACGGATTTGACTAAAGAGCCTTCATTTGCTGACGTGTCGGACGAGACATTACGATTGTCACAACCTTTAAGACGACACAATTGAGATGAAGATCTTCAAGAACGACATGTTCTTCCTCGAATAGATGACGAGATACAACTCGTTTTGTATCACAACATGGGAAGGGATTCCCGATGTTTGTTGATTTTGTTAGAGGTAAGAACAACTCCTGATGGTGTTCCAAATGTTCTATTCGAAGGAAGTTATGAAGGCCTCAACAATGATCAAATAATTGGGTGGTCTTCCGCACCCTGGTATGGGACACTACTGATGGTTAAGAGGCCCTATCAATCATCTTCGAAGAGAACAAAGATCAGAGTATATAGCAAATACAATTCGTCTCATCATAGATTTCTTCAATGTATGATGACCGCTTTTCATGGAACTCGCCTCTAGAAGGGGGGGTAATATCACGGACATACTCATAATTACATATACAAATATGTAGAAATAAATAAAAGTAGGTAAAAGTAAGTTAATTCTATAGTATTTGATCTGGAAGCTTCCTAGAAGCTTCATAGATGATACTTTGACTTCATAGGTGTCTTTAATTGACTTTTTGGATTAGAAACGTGGTCAACAAGTTGGCCATGTGCCACACATGTTGTTAGCTTGAAGACCAAGCTAACTATGTGGCCCACATATAGAAAAACTTGCCTTGTAAGTCAAGGCATGTATCCTACAAAGTCAACACATATTGGAGGTCCTATAGAATGTCGCCACATAGCCTTTAGTTTGGTAGTATATATAGAGACAAGAGTGAAGCCTTCTTCAATCTTGTCAACTCCTTTTTTGCTTCTAGTCTAGTTTCAAGGGTCTCTAGTTTTCTTGTCTTTTGGCAATAGCCATTCCAATTTCTCTTTCAATATACATACTTATTTATTTATATTTTGTTACCTTTCTTTGAGTGAAGGCTCATTTATCTGGATTACTTTTTCATCGAGTTCTTGTCCTTGACAATACTACTTTAAGTGATATATTCTTCTTGAGTGACAAAAGAATATTTTAAGAATTTCATTGTTGAGTTTCGTATCTTTGATAATTTGATAAGAGTGCTAACTCATTTACTCTTATTTTGTTGTAGAAGTGAGTGGATTATTCTTCTCCTATTATTGTATTTTGAAGGTTGACGATTATCCACTTTTAAATTAATTTTTGATTTTTTTACACTAATTTTATCCTTAAAGAGAATGGACTACTTGTCTTTGTGGAAGTTTTTATTTGATATTAGAAGCTATGGATTACTCTCTTCTAATTTTATTTTTAGATTTATTTGAATTATTTATGAAAAAAAAATTATATTTGCTATTTTTGGAATGAAAAAGAATAAATTTATAACTATTACAATCTTCATAAGCTTGTTAATATTCTTAAGATGAATTTTTTTATGTATTTATAATGTCAAATATAGGGGTAGTCATCCAAAGCCTATGAAAGAAATTAATAATAAAATTTAAAATCTATATCAAAAATTTGTGTAATTGAAAGAAGTAAGTAGGTTCAATTCACAACTAAATCCAATAAGTCTTGCTATTACAAGTATGAATGAAGCAAAGATAAGTATGCCAAAAAAGTTCTATGGAATAAAATCAAAGTTTTGAAGATTTTTACAAGTAAAGTTCTATCTAAAGTTACATCCTATCTAATATCTTGATGTATTTATCCAAGTTGTATTTACAAATACATTTTTTTTTAAGTGTGCTCTCTCTTAGTTTATATTTCTGATAAAAAAAGATTCACATCTCTCTTATGATTTATATTCATTTTTAGTGGTATTTATAGCTATTTTTGGAAAAAATGATCAAAAAAAGATAGTAGAGACCAAATTTATATCTTTATTATCAAGAATGCATTCAACCACCATACATGTTGTTGAATTCCAAAACCTCACTTATGACATAGATTGGAATGATAAAGCTCTTATCAATCAATTTTTATATGAATTATAAGATAATATTAAAGATTTACTATTGATGATGTTTATTTTTTTATTAAAATAATTCATTACTCAAGCCATTGCATATAATAATCAATTCTTTGAAAGATGCTAAGAGCAAAGATTTAATTGAAGAGGTAGAAGTAAAGTCATAGCGTTAATTTCTAAGTTTTTAAAAACTTATTTATTAAGATTGGAACCTATGCAAATTGACATGGTTTCAAATCTTATATTGAGCAAAAAAATATTTGACTTGGTTAAAAATTATTATACTTATATTGTAGAGAACCTAAGCACACTACTCAACATTGCTCAAAGAAATAGTATAATTACAAAATGAGGAACATGGCTGCCAAAAAAGATGATGTGTTCGAAAACAAGTTTCTTTAGCTATAATAGAGAGAGTATAAATGAAAAATTATGCAATATTTAGTAAAGGTTCTATTCTCTCATCAAATTTGCTACCTTATTTTATAATAGAAGTTTATTTAGGACCAAAAAATTACAAAGTTTTTGCTTTGTTAGATTGAAGAGCCTGAACTTATTTTTATAGTTAGAGACTTTGTCAAAAAAATAAGATATATCTTTAATTAAAAAAATAAATTTATGCATGTAAAAATCAAAGAAAATTATTTGTTATTCTTTAGAAATGTTATTCATGAAATTATTCTGTTAAACGTTGTGGTGTTGTAACACGAGTATACCATGAAAATATAAAGAAAGTGGACTTTTATTAATGTTCAGTTACCTCGAATATTGGAAGTAACGACCAATTCCAGTGCAAATACTAAGAGGCCAAGTTCAGTCATTCCATTACAGTCAGCCGAGGCATACTAAAATGCTCCATTCGATTCCAATAACGGGAGTTAGCAGAAAGGAAAAGGACCAATTCAACGATGGGTGAGCCTCGTTCGAAGAGCCAATTGGATCCAATTTCAAGACATCCAATCCAGGTCCTATTATGGGCCTCTTATCTAATATGAGACCTGACTTGGTCGGGCAACCCAATGCGGTCCAATTACAGGAACATTCAAGTCTTACTACGGGCCTCTTAGCCAATATGAGACCTGAATTGGTCGGGCGACTCAATGTGGTCCCGATTACGGGGCTCCGATTCCGTTTCAAGCTGTTCCGTCTTTTGTGCCGTTCTGGGAACGTCCTTTCGATAAAAGGATCTCTTAAAGGTAAAAACGGAAGAGAAAGCTATGATGTCGGAGCTAATTCCGAATCTAAGACGGAAGATTGAAGAAATTCAGAGGCTAGGATTTGAAAGAGGAGAGAATTAGGGTTAAAGGGGAGGATAGGTTAAGAAATGGAAGAGGGGAGAGAATAAGGTTTTAGGGGTCGGACAGCTAGCTTCATGCTTTGGGAGGGGGGAAAAAAGACAGAGAATTGGGGTTTTTTTTCTTCATAGGATTTTGGAAAGACTGAGGCAATCGTTGCTGAAGTGAGTGTTGTACTAGTGAATTGGGATTTTTAATGAAGTGGGTGTGATTACTCTTGACTGTTTTGTGAAATCGAAGTTACGTCTGTGATTGAAGAATTAAAAGGGTGTCTATAGGATTGAGTATGCGGAGTGAATGAAATTTATTGGGTTAATCTAACAAGACAGTCAGTGGATACAAGGTCGTGAGTATAAAGCGGTATCGGAGATTAACAGATCGGGTTGTTCGGGGTTCTCAATAACGTCTAGAGACCTATCGGCTGGGGCAAAAAAGATTTCGGCGAGCAGTCGAAAGACATCCGTATAGATTTACGGTATATTTTTGCAGTCGTTTATATTCCAATAATCAAAAACCAATAGACTGCTTGAATATTAGCAAATCTCCATACTACCTTCTACAGCCAGATGCCTGGCACGTTCTCGAGCAGGAAAGCATGTAATACGACAACGTAGCAACTAAAGATTATAATAGCTTAGTAATATTTAATATCATTAAATCTCCTTCTAACCCTATCATTTAAAGAATATTGTGGTTAAAAAAATATAATCCTCAAACAAACTAGATTTTTCATAACCTTGATTTTTTCATTATTTAATCCAAAATTTTATTAGTTGAGTAAAAACCTATAAATCAAATATAACCAAACTTGTATTGTGAGGTGTAAGAACTTTCATGTATGTTGTAAAAGAAAATCATATTTTTTTTATATATATGTTACATCTATTTTTGATGGTGCAAAGTCTTTAAGCTATAATTTAAGCCAATATCAAGATTATTAGTACATTTTTGAGAAAAAAAATACAAATATTCTTCCAAAGTATTGTTCTTATGATTCTTCTGTTGATCTTTAAGAAGAATCTCAATTATCATTGGAAGCAATCTATAGCTTATCATAGAGTTAGTAGTCTATACTTAAAAAATACATTGATAAAAATTTGGTTAAGTATTTCATTTTTTATTCTATATTTTAATTAAAAAATATATTTTATTTGTAAAAAATAAAAAATAAAAAAATAATTTTTTTTTTTATTAATACATATGAATTATCAAGGACTTGATAAGATTACCATCAAGAATATGTATCTTTTATCTTTGATTTCAAGATTTTTTCATCAACTCAATCAAGCAAAGATCTATACAAAAATAAATCTACAAAGAGCATACAATTTGATATACATCAAAGAAGGAGATAAATGAAAGATTGCATTTCAAACCAAATCTCGACATTTTGAATATAATGTCATATTTTTTGGACTCACAAATATATTATTTGCTTTCTAATATTCAATGAATGATATTTTTTGAGAATTTCTTGATAATTTTGTCATCTATTATTTATACAATATTTTAATCTACTCTAATAATACAAAAGAAGATGAATTTCATATTTATTGTGTATTGTAAAAACTAAAAGATGCATAATTATATGCCAAGATAAAAAAAAATTATGTATTTTATATTATTCAAGTTAACTTTTTAAGATATATTATTTTAAATGATCATCTTATAATAGATCATAAGATAATTTAAACTAATATAGATTAGAAGGTACCAAAAATAATAAAAAATATTCAATGTTTTTTTAAATTTTTCAATTACTACTAGATCTTCATCAAAAAAAATTCTAAAGTTTTAGCTTTATTTATATATTTTAATTGTAAAGACAAACTTAAATGGAGTAAAGAAGTTGAAACATCATTTGAAGCTTTAAAGACAAGATTTATTTTTGTATCAATCTTATATTGTGTTAATTTCTCCAAAGCATTCTTTATGGAAATAGATGCATAAAACTTTACTTTAAATGTAATATTATTATAAATATAAGGAGATGAAAAATTCCACCTAATACCTTTCTATTCTAAGAAATTTTTAATAATCAAGATCAAGTATGACATTCATAATAAAGAGCTTTTTGCAATTAAGGATTCATTTCAATAATAGCATCATTATCTAGAATGCACTTCTATTTCAATTATTGTATATACAAATCATAAGAATCTCAAGTATTTTATATTAGTAAATATTTTGAATTTTTTCCAAGCCAATTAGAATATATTTTTATTAAAATTTGATTTCAAGATTATTTATTAATTTAAAAAATAAAAATTATTTTTAGGTACTCTTTTTAGATATTCTTATCTTGCATTAAAAAAATTACTTTTGATCAAGAAAAAAAAATCCTCTTAAAGTCAAAGTAATTTCATTTTTGAGCAATAAAATCAACATTGACTAATGCTTCAATATTTCTCAAGAAAATTCAATCAAGTATGTCTTTTCATCTTTTTATTTATGCTATTAAGAATAATTCTTCTAAGTCTTATGATACTTCTAAGTTTGAATTGAAAAATAATCTACTTTATTTTAAGGGTTACTTAAATATTTAGAAGATGAAGCACAATTATGTATTCTTTAAGCTTGTCATGACTTTTTAGCAATAGGATATTTTGGATACAACAAGACTTTAAAATTAATCTCTATAGATTTTTGGTGGTGTCAAATGTAGAAGGCAGTAAAGAATTTGTACATTTATGTGAATTTTTTTTAAGATTTAAAATTCCTCGCTATCGACCTTACAAACTTTTTTAACCATTACCTATTCCAAAGAAATCATGGTCTTTTGTTTCTATAGAATTTATCACATTTTAAACCTTATATAAAATCTATTACATGTAAAAAAATATCCAAGCTTTTTGTTAACAACATCTATCGCTTTTATGGATTGCCAAAAGATATCATATTAAATAAAAAAATTTAATTTATATCAAGATTTTGAATTTTTTTTAAAGATTTTTAAAGTAGACATAAAAAGATCTCTGGCTTCTATCTTCAAACTAATAGACAAATGAAGCAAGTGAATCAAGTTTTAGAATAGTATTTAAGGTATATCATCAATTACCAATAAGATGATCAAATTTTTTTTTTCATTGCTAGAATTTGCTTATAATAATATAGTATATTTGTTTATTTAATAAATACATATTTTTTAATTATGATTATTACCTAAAATTTATTTTTTTTAATTTATTTTTTCAAAAGTTGATTATCCTATGACAAAATATTTGGCAAATCATTTTTTTGAACTACATATAACAATGAAAGCACAACTAAAAGAAACTTAAGAATAATAAAAACTTGACATGGATGTCTATTGCAAGGAACAACCTCAATTCCATGTTAGCAAAAAAAAATGGTTACTTTATTGTAATATCAAGATTGTCTGCTCTTGTAGCAATTGTAAATTTTGACCATTTTCTAAATATAAACAAATTAATCCAATTACTTATCAATTTCAACTATTGGAGTGGTCTATGAAGATCCATCCTACATTTCACATATTTCTTCTTGAACTTGAGGTATATAAGATAACAGATATATCAAAAAAAAGATAAATGCCATTTTATTCTATAAAAATAGAAAATAATCAAGAATATGATATCAAAGAAGATTTAGATTCAAGGCAGTACCAAAATAGATTAAAATATCTTTTACATTAGTACCTATATGATATTAGTACATGCACATGAGAACTAGCTAAGAATCTTGAAAATGCAACAAAGAAGGTTGATGCTTTTCAATAACAACATCCATCAAAATCAAGATATAAGATATTAAATCTTTGTTATCAAAGAAATAAGATTTAAAGAAGATTGCATTCTATCTTCTATCTTTTTTTGTAATTCCTATATATTTGTGGTACTAAAAATTTGTTAAATCAATTACTAGTGGATCCAAGTCAAGAAATTTTATTTCTAGAATTATCAAATCAGACATTACAATTGTCACAACCTTCATGACAATATAATAGAGGTGAAGACCTTAAAGAATGACATGTTCTTCTTCTAATAGATAGTAAAATATAACATATTTGATATCACAATCTTAGATGAGGCTTCCTATGCTTGGTGATATTATTAAAGGTAGAAACCATTTCTAATAATTTACAAATTATTTTATTTGAAAAGAGTTACAAAGTCTTTAACAATGATCAAATATCAAGATAGTCTTCTTGCCTAGATATGCAACATTATTGATGGCTGAGATGAATGGTTAATAATTTTTAAAGAAAATAAAGATCAGAGTATGTATCAAATATAATATGTCTCATCTTATACTTCTTCAATATACGATTGTCACTCCTTTTGGAACTTATTCCTAGAAGAAAGGATAATATCATAGATATGTATATTTATCTCAATAAGAAGTATTAAGTAGAAGATAAATGTAGATAAATTTAATATTATCTTATAACAAAGCTTCTTAAAAGCTTTATAAACATGCATTTAATTTTATACATGTTTGTAGTTGATTGATAGATTAGAAACTTGGCCAAAAAATTAGCCATGTATTATATATATATATATATATATATATATATATATATATAGCTTATAGTACAAGCTAACTATGAAGCATACATATATGAATTTTTTTTTGTAAGTTAGACATGTATTTTTTTTTTTTGCAAGTTGGAGACATGTCAGAGATCCTATAGAAAGTCCTTGTATAGCTCCTAGTTAAATAGTATATATGAAACCAAAAATAAAGCCTTCTTCACTCTTATTAATGTCTTTCTTGTTCTTAGTTTAATTTCAAGAATCTCTACTCTTCTTATCTTTGGCAATAGTTATTATAGTTCTAATACTATATTAATTTAAGTGATATAAATTCTTCTTTAGTAATATAGGAGTGTTTTTAGGATTTTATTGTTGAGATTCATGTCCTTGATACTTTAAATGAAGTGTGATAAAGATCTTAGTTTCACAAAAGACAACTCTTTTAAGTAATTTGAGAGCATTTTAATATAAAAAATTCATTTTAAGATTAGTTATAAATAAAAAAATCTTAAGATGAATACATATCAAATGCATTGCAATTTGAAACATGGTTTTGTGATTTTGGACAAGCATTATTGAATAAGAATTTTGAATTAATAATATATATATATTAAAAACATAGATAAAAAATTACATCTTTTTTCTAAAGAAATGAAATAAAGAACAAAACCTTGAAAATATTTTTTAGAGTATGTTTGTATTAAAGATTTTAATTCTTTCTACTTTTTAACATAAAATAAAAATATAATTTTATTTTTGTAAAATTAAGAATGCCATCATTGTGGATACAAATTATTTTAGATTTATTAACTATAAACTTAAAAATCACATGAATAAGTTTCTAACTATGATAATAATTATTTTTCAATGGTACATAGACAGAAGTCCAAAAGAATGATTAATATGTATCAACAAAAATATTCATAATACTATTCAATGTAAAAATGTAAAATTTAAAAATAACAATAATGGTAAAAATAAAGACCATATAATTCTTTCAAAGCCATGTAATGGATTCTAGTAATTTTATTTTAGTCCAAGAAAAAAAAAATCAATAAAAATTTCATCATTATAAAACTTGTTTAAATTCTATTGTTCAATTTATTCTAATTAGACACAAAAAATGAAATTTGAATCTGATTTGTTTTACAAATCGTTTGTTTATTTTTATATAAAATAAAAAAAGATGGAAAATACAATTTTATTTTATTTATTTTTATTCATTCTGTTATATTAATTATAAATTAGAAAAGAAAACCCATTTGGCAAGTAAAACATATGTTAAATGCTTAGAAGAATTTTAACAGGCTATAAAATTCTTTATAATATATAGCCTACTAAATCACAATGTCTGCTATCAATTTAATAGTGTATGTGAATGTCAAGATTGTAGTCACATGGTTTAGAATATTCAGACTAATTGTGCAAAAGAAACAGGAAAAGCTTGTGTGTGAAATTGGTACAAAAGATGCTGATTCTAAAGGTCCAAGGTCAAAATTTGATTGTAATTCATACCTACTCATTTAATAAAATTAAAAATTAAATTGTAATACAGTTTTTGATAAAGATTTCATACTTTTTATTTTATTTTTATAGAAATACGTTCAAAAAATATAAGTACCTTTTTGTTACAAATGACCAAACACAAAAATTACTATCATGAGTCAAACACCAAATCTTATTTTGAAAACCATCCAATTTGAATTAAAATTTTCTCATAGTGCCAATTTCAAACTTCATATGGTAGTGAAGGTGTTGTCGTCTTTGTAAATATAAAATTTGAAGTTACCATAAGTCAAGTTGCAGTTGAAGGTTAGAGTAGATTTAATAAAACTTATTGTTTTGTCTATGATCCTCTACTTTTTCTTACACAAGATTTTTATTTTTACGTTTATTTTGAGAAACTATAAAATTCTTATAACACTGTTCACATCTGGAAGATTGTATTTTTATTTATTGTTTTAAAGCTTTACAGTAAAAATTAAACACATTTTAGTTGGAATTTTAAAGCAATTTTTTTATATTTTGTAATAGTATTTTTTTTTTTATTAACTTTATTTTTTAAAACTCTATGTAGATTATTGAAGCTAGATTACTTGTTTAGATTTACTGAAAGTATGTGTTGACAAAGAAAGAGGAGTGTTGTGTGTAATATTTAAGTTAAGACTATATGATAGTAAATCAGATTTAGCAAACAATTTCTAAGAAAAAAAAAATGATTATGTTTTATTGCAATTATTTGAAATTTGAAATCCACAAGTTGAAAATTGTCAATACATGGATTATAAATATAAAACTATTCAACTTTACATACATTTTTGCATCAATTCCACCATCCATTTATATCCATATATTTGCACCA